>NW_004443970.1:6504055-6522297 GCF_000243295.1 Trichechus manatus latirostris
CATGAGACTTTCTCTTCTCCATTAGACCTAGACTTCTACTATTTAGCCATTTACCTTACTACTTCAAGCCACATTATCAAATAAACTTTATATAGTTTAACTGTTTCTGCCTTAGGTGTCAAAATACCTGGGTTAAAGCTTCCAAGTCTACCTATCAAATAGTAGATTTGTGATCTTAGGCATATTACTTAATGTTTCTAGATTTTATTTCCACTTCTGTTGAAGGGAAATAGTAATGTCTTCTCTATCTATATTATGGATCAAATAACACAGTGGATCACAATCGCCATACTACCACCACCACATGTATATGTTGTTGTTGCTGTTCGTTGCCGTAGAGTCGATTCCAACTCATGGTGATCCCATGGGTTACAGAGCAGAACTACTCCATAGGGTTTTCTTGGCTGTTATCTCAATGGAAACAGATTGTCAGGGCTCTTTTTCTTCTGTGGTACCACAGGGTGGGTTCAAACACCCACTGTTTAGGTAAGCAGTCAAGGACAAACCGTTAGTGTCACCTGGAGACACACACACACACACACACACACACACACACACACATATATATACGTTGTTGTTGTTGGGCGTCCTCGAGTCAATTCCGACTCATAGCAACTCCACGTGATAGAGTAGAACTGTCCCATAGGGTATTCTAGCCTGTAGTCCTTACAGAAGCAGACTGCCAGGTCTTTCTCTTGTGGAGCCACCAGGTGGGTTCAAGCCACCAACCTTTTTGTTAGCTGCCGAATACTTGATTGTTGCACTACCAGGGCTCTGTACTGACATATATATATATATATATATATGTATATATATATATATACACAGACATATAAAACATATAAAATATACGTGCTATAATAGTACTATAATGTTGAACAGGTAATATAGGCTATAAATTATACATATATAAAATACAAATGTTATGTATATATATGTTGTTGTTAGATGCCTTGGAGTCGGTTCTGACTCATAGTGACCCTGTGTACAACAGAAGGAAACACTACCCAGTCCTGCGCCATCCTCATATTCATTGTTATACTTCAGCCCATTATTGCAGCCACTGTGTCAATCCATCTTGTTGAAGGTCTTCCTCTCTTTTGCTGACACTCTACTTTACCAAGCATGATGTCCTTCTCCAAGGACTGGTCCCTCCTGTCCAAAAACAAAGTATCACTGTCCTTGCCTCTAAGGAGCATTCTGGGCTGTACTTTTCCAAGACAGATTTTTTCCTTCTTCTGGCAGTCCATGGTATATTCAATATTCTTCTCCAGCACCATAATTCAAAGGCATCAATTCTTCTGTTGGCTTCTTTATTCATTGTCCAGATTTCGCATGTATATGAGGTAATTGAAAACACTGTGGTTTGGGTCAGGCACACCGTAGTCCTTAAGTGACGTCTTTGCTTTTTAACCCTTTAAAGAGGCCTTTTGCAGTATATTTTTCCAATGTAATACATCCTTTGATTTCTTGACTGCTGCTTCCATGGGTGTTGATTGTGGAGCCGAGTAAAATGAAATCCTTGACAACTTCAATCTTTTCTCTGTTTATCATGATGTCACTTATGGTCTATTTGTAACAATTTTTGTTTTCTTTATGTTGAGGTGTAATCCATACTGAAGGCTATAGTCTTGATCTTCATCAGTAAGTGCTTCAAGTTCTCTTCATTTTCAGCAAGCAAGATTGTGTCATCTGCATATCACAGGTTGTTAATGAATCTTCTTCCAAACCTGATGCTCCGTTCTTCACACAGTCCAGTTTCTTGGATTATTTGCTCAGCATACAGACTGAATAGGTATGGTGAAAGGATGCAACCCTGACACACAGCTTTCCTGACTTTAAGCCACACAATATCCCCTTGTTCTGTATGAACAACTACCTCTTGGTATATGCACATGTTCCTTATGAACACAATTAAGTGTTCTGGAATTCCCATTCTTCACAATGTTATCTGTAATTTGTTATGATCCACACAGTTGAATGCCTTCGCATAGTCAACAAATTACAGGTAAACATCTTTCTGATATTTTCTGCTTTCAGGTAGGCTCCATCTGACATCACCAGTGATATCCCTGGTTCCACATCCTCTTCTGAATCTGGCTTGAATTTCTGGCAGTTCCCTGTCGATGTACTGCTGCAACTGCTTTTGAACGATCTTCAACAAAATTTTACTCTCATGTCATATTAATGATATTGTTTGATAATTTCCACATTTTGTTGGATCACCTTTCTTTGGAATAAGCACATATACGGATCTCTTCCAATTGGTTGGCCAAGTATCTCCCTTCCAAATTTCTTGGCATAGATGAGTGAGCACCTCCAGTGCTGCCTCCGTTTGTTGAAACATCTTAATTGGTATTCAGTCAATTCCTGAAGCCTTGTTTTTTGCCAATGTTATCAGTGTATCTTGGAGTTCTTCCTTTAATACCATTGCTTCTTGATCATATGCTACCTCCTGAAATGGTTGAATGTCAACTAATTCTTTTTTTGTACAGTGACTCTGTATTCCTTCCATCTTCTTTTGATGTTTCCTGCGTCGTTCAGTATTTTGCCCATAGAATCCTTCAATACTGCAAGTTGAGGCTTGAATTTTTTCTTCAGCTCTTTCAGCTTGAGAAATGCCAAGCGTTCTTCCCTTTTGGTTTTCTTTGTCTTCTCCAGCCACCCTTTGAAATCTTCTGTTCAGCTCTTTGACTTCATCATTTCTTCTTTTTGCTTTAGCTACTCCATGTTCAAGAGCAAGTTTCAGAGTCTCTTCTGACATCCATTTTGGTCTTGTCTTTCTTTCCTGTCTTTTTAATGACCTCTTGCTTTCATGTATGATGTCCTTGATGTCACTCCACCACTCGTCCAGCCTTTGGTCATTAGTGTTCAATGCATTAAATCTCTTCTTGCAATGATCTCTAAATTCGGGTGGGATATACTCAAAGTTGCACCTTGGTTCTCATGGGTTTGTTCTAATTCTCTTCAGCTTCAACTTGAACTTGCATATGAGCAACTGATGGTCTCTTCCACAGTTGGCTCCTGGCCTTGTTCTGACTGATGATAGTGAGTTTTTCCATCATCTCTTTCCACAGATACCATCAGTTTTATTCCTGTGTATTCCATCTGATAAGATCCATGTGTATAGTTGTCATCTATGTTGTTGAAAAAAGGTGTTTGGGTGAACAAGTCATTGGTGTTGCAAAATTCTATTATGTAATCTCGACGTCATTTCTATCAGCAAGGCAGTATTTTCCAACTACCAATCCTTCTTTGTTTCTAACTTTTGCATTCCAATCACCAGTAATTATCAATGCATTTGATAGCAAGTTTGATCAATTTCAGACCACAGAAGTTGGTAAAAAATCTTCAATCTCTTCATCTTTGGCCTTAGTGGTTGGTGCGGAAATTTGAATAACAGTCATATTAACTGGTCTCTCTTGTAGGCATATGGATATTATCCTATCATTGACATTGTTGTACTTCAGGATAGATCTTTAAATGTTCCTTTTGATCATGCATGCAGTGCCATTCCTCTTCAATTTGTCATTATCAAGATGACTGTCTGATTCAAAATGGTCAATACCTGTCCATTTCAGTTCACTAATGCCTAGGATATCTATGTTCATGCGTTCCATTTCATTTTTTTGATGACTTCCGATTTTCCTAGGTTCATACTTCTTATATTCCTCATTCTTATTATTGGATGTTTGCAGCTGTTTCTTCTCATTTTGAGTCGTGCTACATCAGAAAATGAAGGCCCTGAAGCTTGACTCCACTCATGTCATTAAGGTTGACTCTACTCTGAGGAGACAGCTCTTCCCCATTCATGTTTTGAGTGCCTCCAACCTGTGGGGATCATCTTCTGGCACTGCATCAGGCAGTGTTCTGGTGCCTTCTTGAGGTTTTCACTAGCTATTTTTATTTTTCACAAGTGGACCATCAGGTCCTTCTTCCTAGTCTATTTTAGTCTGGAAGCTCAGTCCATGTCACCATGGGTGACACTGCTGGTATTTGAATACTGGTGGCATAGCTTCCAGCATCACAGCGTCATGCAAGCCCCCATTGTATATGACAAACTGACAGATGTGTGGTGGATATATATTGTGACCCGAATACTCTACAACATGTTTTCTCCTTTTCAAGATGGGCGATTGAGAGCTTGACATAACTAACACCATGACGAACCTGTGAGGTTTTTTCTGCCTGTCTTCTCCTTTCCGCATACTTTTGTTAATGGCTTTGTTTTGCTCTGTCCAGCCACCTGTGATTTACAACCCCCCACATAAAGATTAGAGACCAGATGTCCAGTCTGTAAATCTTTAGCCTGATAAGATGTCCAGCATGTATCCCTTTAGTCTGATAAAGAGTCTCTTGTAATTATCTTGTAATAAATAACTCATCCGACCATGCCATCTGCAGGCTACGTGCCAAAAGGCACTTTTAACCCTTGTAACAGCCATATATAAGCTCTAATGTAAAATTGCCTTTTTGGGACTCCATAAAGACAGCCTGCGTTGCTGGCGGACTCCCCACTGGTGTCACCTCCTAAATAAACTTTCTCTCTCTTTCTGACTTGGAGTATGTTTCACTGGCTCTACTGTTTCAGGGCACGAACCCTAATCCAGAATTTAGTTATTTCTGCCATAGCACTTACTACTCTCTATTGTAATTACTTTTGGACACCAAATAAACAAACCGACCTTAATAGCATAATTCCAACCAAATAATAAACACTCACTATGGGTTTGCCTAATAAATAAATTAGTTAATTACATGTAAATGTTCGCTAACTACTGAACCTGCAGGCCTTGAGTCAGGAAGATCTCAGCTTGGGTTCTATCTGTCACTAACACTGGGGCTCAGGAAAAATCATATAATGCTTTTAAGTTTTTGGCTCCCTTTCTTGAATAGTGTAATAATAATAATAGTACATACCACATAGAGTTGTTTTTGGATATTAGGGAATAATTGTATAAAAATGCCTTAACACACTAACTGCCACATAGTAAGAATTTAACAAATGTTTGCTATTTTTGTTCCTGTTCTTATAATCATTTGAAATTAAAATTATTCTTCGTAGCCTTCCCTTAAGAAATATCCAATTAAATATCTAAAAAACAATTTGTTTTCTTGGTTTCACTCCTGACATAGGGACACCTCAGAGAGTAGCAGCTTAGTTTGCCTGTGGTACCTGCTGACTTACACTTCTAAGATGGACCACAGATAACTAACAAGGTGCTGATACCTATTTTAGAACCCAGTGAAATCTTAAATCAGTATGTTCCACTTTTCATAAAAATACTAGTCCATATAAGAATACGCAATACCTTGTTCACTCAACCCTTCCCTGAAATGCCCAAGAATGACAAGAACAATACCAAGGGTGCCCATATCTACTTGGCCCTACTCCCTACAAAGCACTTTCATGTAAATTTTTTCTCTTGATCTTCATACCTCATAGCAATCCTACAAAGCATGTCCAAGGCAGACCTCCTTGGACAAGTGATGAAACACACTATTTGATCTCAGTGTATCAGTGGTATAAAGAATCTAGAACCCATGTATCCTGACGAGATGCAGGGAGACCCCTCCCACTTACAGACTCTGTATGCTGATGTCTCTGCCTTAACAACTTAGGTCTTAAATAACTCAAAAGTCTTTCTAGGAACCTGAAAATACAAGAACAAAATCTTTTCTTTTCAAGCCCCAGCTCCAACATTATGAGCTACGTGACCCTGTGCAATTCATTTAACCTTTCTGAGCCTCAATTTTTTGAACTGTAGTGTTGGCAATAGTAATACCTACCTCAGAGGATTATAAAGATTGCAAGTAATGACACGGGAAGTGGCTGAGAGATCCCTTCTGAGAAATGTTAGCAACAATTCCTTCCTTTTAAGAGGCACCGTTGATCATGTAAAGAGAACAAACTGACCCAAATACTTATTCCTCAACAAAGTCCAATAATGATATACAAGTTGCTAAATCAAGCCAAGTAGTCAAATAGTGAGTGAAGTGGAATTGCGGAAACATTCTGTTTATCTAGGCTGTAAATAAAGATAGTCAATAGTCTTTTTCATTTCATGAACACTTTTATTGGTGATTAAGAGAAGCAAAGCAGGCTAACAGACACATGAGGAAATGCTTCCAATCACTAGCCATTAGAGAAATGCAAATCAAAACCACAATGAGATACCATCTCACCCCAGCATTACTGGCACGAATCAAAAAAACGGAAAATAACAAATGTTGGAGAGCCTGTGGGAAAATCGGAACTCTTATGCAGTGCTGGTGGCAATGCAAAATGGTACCACCATTTTGGAAAACGATATGGCGCTTCCTTAGAAAGCTAGAAATAGAAATACCGTATGATCCAGCAATCTCACTCCTAGGAATATATCCTAGAGAAATAAGAGTCATCACATGAATAGACATACGCACACCCATGTTCATTGCAGCATTGTTCACAATAGCAAAAAGATGGAAACAACGTAGATGCCCATCAACAGATGAATGGATAAACAAACTATGGTACATACACACGATGGAGTACTACACAACAGTAAAGAACAATGATGAATCTGCAAAGCATCTCACAACATGGATGAATCTGGAAGGCATTATGCTGAGTGAAATAAATCAATCACAAAAGAACAAATATTGCATGAGACCATTACTATAAAAATTCATGAAAAGGTTTACACTCAAAAAGAAACAATCTTTGATGGTTACAAAGGAAGGGAGAGGTGGGGATGGAAAAACACTATATAGACAACAGATAAGTGGTAACTTTGGTGAAGGGTAAGGAAAAAAAAAGAAAAGTGTACTTTTAGTTTTCCTTTTACCATTATTAGTGTCTACTCATGTAGTCCTTATGCTGAATATGGAGTAATCTGACAGGAACATTACTAGGAAGAGACTTAAAAAAAAAAAATAGTAAAAATCCTCATCAAATTCACAAATTTTACTTACTTTTTACATCTCCTAAATTAGATTCTTTTTTTTCCTTAAAGGATGTATGTTACCATATAGTAAGCATAAAGACATAAAGTAATATTCAGTCTGCTCCTGCTTGACAATATGACCACCACTATCACTAAATAAAGGAGCCTGGTGGCACAATGGTTAAGTGCTCAGCTATTAACTGAAAGATTGGCAGATTGAACACAGCCAGTGGCTGTGCAGCCTAGGAAACTCTATGAGGCAGTTTTACTTTATCACAAGGGGTCTCTCTGAGTCGAAAGCTACTGGACGGCACCTAAAATCAACAACAACCACTCAATATATTTACTTCTCTATCTTACATCCACCAGAAATCCTAGGTCTAAATAATCCAATTAAAAATTATTTAAAATCCAGATTGATATTATTTATTACCCAGAACCAATAGCACAGTTTGTGCCTTTTAGATCATGTAGCATACCAAAAATTCTGATAATATTCATAGTGCCTTAAAACATCTTCAGGAGAGAGGATATGGAACACTTTCATTGGTCATTATCTCGGAGGCACTTTGGTGTGTTCTCTCCCCAACTCCATTTTGCAAAAAAGAATTTGCTTGGGAGTTCTCCCAGGCAGATGGTTCTTCCCTGACTTCGTTATCTCTCTTAGCTGCAAAAAAAACCACCATCTGACATTAAAGATACCAGCTCTGTTTACTTCTGTGGCTGCAGGAACCTCCAGCACCCTGTCTTTCATAATCACATTTACCCTAATCCTCTCATTTTGCAGAAAAGTCATTAAATGTTTCAAGGTGGCATAGACAGAAATAGGGGATGAAGTTTTGTACTTGGTACACCGATCTTGGTGCATGGCCTCAAATGAGAGTTCAAAGATCTCCTCTGAAGGCCAAGAGAGCTTCCAGTGAGGTAGAGATTAATTTATGGCAAAAGAAACTTAAGCCTCAAGGTGGAATAATAAGCATTGTTAACTTGGCATCTAACTCTAAAGAATAAATAATGAAAATGTAATTAGCTATTGATTTAGAATCTTTTCAGATGTGTTTTTGCCTCATTATGAAGGTAGTTGGGAGAAGGCTCTTGTGTTCCTGGACTATGTATATAGAATGCTGTTGTTGTTAGCTGACATCGAATTGCCCCTTCTCCCCCAACTGATTCATGGCAACTCAATGCACAGCCCCATGCATGGCAGACTGAAACACTGCTCAGCCCTACACTATCCCCATGATCAGTTGCGAATTGGACCATTGTGATTCAAAGGGTTTTCACAGGCTCCATAGGTGTCAGAGTAGAGCTATCCTTCAGAGAAATTTCAGTGATTGATTTTTTAGAAGATGATATCCAGGCCTTTCTTCTGAGGCACCTCTGGGTGAACTTGAACTACCAACTTTTTAGTTACCAGCTATTTTAGTTGACCAGTGCTGCTATAACAGAAATACCACAAATGGATGGCTTTAACAAACAGAAATTTATTCTCTTACAGTCTAGATGGCTAGAAGTCTGACTTCAGGGAGCTGGTTCCAGGGGAAGCCTTTCTCTCTCTTTTGGTTCTAGGGGAAGGTCACTGTCATCAATCGTTACCTGGGTCTAGGAGTTTCTCAGCTCAGGAACCCCAGGTCCAAAAGACTCATTCTGCTCAGTCTCTTCTTTCTTGGTGGTATGAGGTTCCTCTCCTCTCTTCTCTCTTCTCTCTTTTATATCTCAAAAGAGATTGACTCAAGATACAGCCTAATCCTATAGACTGTGTCCTGTCTAATTAACAAAACTGCCTCTAATCCTACCTCATTAACATCATTAACACATTGCCCTCGAGTCTATTCTGACTCTTAGAGACCCTATAGGACAGAGTAGAACTGCTCCATATAGATTCCAAGGAGTGGCTGGTGGATTCAAACTGCTGACCTTTTGGTTAGCAGCCAAATGCTTAATCACTGTGCCACCAGGAAGTTCTATTCTGTCCCATAGGGTAGCTATGAGTCAGAATTGACTCGATGGCAATGGGTTTGGGTGTTTGTTTTGTTTTTGGTTTTTTTTTTGTTTTTTTTTTTTGTTTGGTTTATTCCCATTGTGATTGAAAATTAAAATGGCATATAGAAAATAAACTTACTATTTGGAAAGTTCTATATACAAAACTACATACCAATATAATTTGTGGCTTAATGGTTTTCATTTTGAATTAGGAAAATTTAGAATATGATATAATTAGGAGTTTGTAACTTATGTGAATTAGATGGAATAAGAAATTAAACTCTGACCACTACCTAATGAAGCATGCATAGAGAATATTTGGCCAGATGAAAAATAACAAAAATAGAAATTTTACAGAAGAACATTTTAATTTTAGAAGTTTTAAAGCAAACCCAGAACAATTCAGTGATAAAATATAAAAATGTAAAAATTAAGATTTTGTATGGGAGAAACATTATAAAATAGTATAATAGTATAGTAAAACATATAGTTGTATGCATTACATATGTTTTATTCACTCTATAGCATATTCTTTGTAAATTTCAAATATATGTAAAAATGGCAAGCTGTGATTATATTTATCTTGTCTTTGAGGGTGCAAAAGTTGTTTAAGAGAAAAATCTAAGGCCGAGGAGTTAAACTGCAAGGATCCTTAACATGGGTGAAAAGTGAATGGTTGTATTAGCCCTAGAGCTGGTCTGAAGATTTGTGAAGCTGGTTCCTGAAGACATACATGAAATTAACTTCCATTCTGATTCTACAACACAGATTTCCAGAAAACTAGGTAGGCTGGCGGATGGCCACATTAACCTCCTGGCTGGTCAAAGTCTTGTTAGCATGACTCTTGGAGGTATCTGGGAAATTGATCCCTGTCCTGGTTCCCAGTAGTGAATTCTGAAATGCTTTTCAACTAGCCTACATTAGCCCAAGGGAGCTGAGGATGACAAACGAGAAAGTTCATTTGTGACTGAGTTTACTCTATTGGGAGTGGTAATTATATTGTAAATTTCATAACTCTGAGAATGATAAAGTTAATCTGTACCAAATCAGGAAGTCTCTTAAAAAAATCAGAACTGCTCCAGGTTTATTAGGCTGGAGCTATAGGGTCGCTATGAGTAAGAATCGACTCGATGGCAACAGGTTTGTTTTTTTGTATTTTTTTTTAAAGATAGATTGATCGAACATGCAACCAGGATGCATTGATAATTACTGGTGATTGGAATGTGAAAGATGGAAATAAAGAAGAAGGATCGGTAGTTGGAAAATATAGACTTGCAATAGAAATGATGCCAGAGATTGCATGATAGAATTTTGCAGGACCAACGACTTCTTCATTGCCAACACATTTTTTCAACAATATAAAAGACAACTATACAGTGGACCTCAGCAGATGGAATACACAAGAATCAAATCGACTACATCTGTGGAAGAGACCATAGAAAAGCTCAATCAGTTAGAGGAAGGCCAGGGGCCGACTGCAACACAAATCATTCATTGCTCATATGCAAGTTAAAGTTGAAGCTGAAGAAAATTAGAACAAGTCCACTAAAGTCAAAGTACAACCTTGAGTAGGTCCCACTTGAATATAGAGGTCATCACAAGATTTGACGCGTTGAACGCTAATGACCAAAGACCAGATGCTGTGGAATGACATCAAGGACATCATACATGAAGAAAGCAAGAGGTCATTAGAAAAACAGGAAAGAAAGAAAAGACCAAAATATATATCAGAAGAGACTCTGAAACTTGCTACTGAACATAGAGTAGCTAAAATGAATGGAAAAAATGATGAAGTAAAAGAGCTGAACAGAAGATTTTCAAAGGGCAGCTCAAGAAGACAAAGTAAAGTATTATAAGGAAATGTGCAAAGACCTGGAGTTAGAAAACCAAAAGGGAAGAACACGCTCAGCATTTCTCAAGCTGAATGAACTGAAGAAAAAATTCAAGCCTCGAGGTGCAATACTGAAGGATTCTACAAGGAAAATATTAAATGACACAGGAAGCACCAATAGAAGATGGAAGGAATACAGAGTCACCATACCAAAAATAGTTGGTCGATGTTCAACCATTTCAGGAGGTAGCATATGATCAGTAACTTACAGTACTGAAGGAGGGGGTCCAAGCGGCACTGAAGGCACTGACAAAAAACAAGGCCAAGAACTGATGGAATAGCAATTGAGATGTTTCAACAAACAGATGCAGCACTGGCAGTGCTCACTTGTCTATGCCAAGAAATTTGGAAGACAGCTACCTGGCCAATCAACTGGGAAAGATCCATATTTACACCTATTACAAAGAAAGGTGATCCAATAGAATGTGGAAATTATCTGACAATATCATTAATATTACACGCAAGTAAAATTTTGCTTAAGATCACTCAACAGTGTCTGCAGCAGTACATTGACAGGGAACTGCCAGAAATTCAAGCTGAATTCAGAAGAGGACATGGAACTAGGGATGTCTTTGCTGATGTCAGATGGATCTTGGCTGAAAGCACAGAGTACTAGAAAGATGTTTACCTGTGTTTAATTGACTATGCAAAGGCATTCGACTGTGTGGATCATAACAAGTTATGGATAACGTTGAGAAGAGTGGGAATTCCAGAACTCTTAATTGTGTTCATGAGCAACCTGTACATAGATCAAGAGACAGTCCTTCAAAAAGAACAATATTGTGTGGTTTAAAGTCAGGAATGGTGTGTGTCAGGGTTGTACCCTTTCAGCATGTTTATTCAGTCTGTATGCTGAGCAAATAATCCGAAAAGCTGGACTATATGAGGAAGAACGCAGCACCGAGATTGAAGAAAAACTCATTAATAACCTTCATTATGCAGATGACACAACCTTGCTTGCTGAAAGTGAAGAGGACTTGAAGCACTTACTGATGAAGATCAAAGACTACTGCCTTTAGTATGGATTACACTTCAACATAAAGAAAACAAAAACCCTCACAACTGGACCAATAAGCATCATCATGATAAATGGAGAAAACATTGAAGTTGTCAAGGATTTCATTTTGCTTGGATCCACAACTGACAACCATGGAAGCAGCAGTCAAGAAATCAAAAGACGCATTGCAGTGGGCAAATCTGCTGCAAAAGACCTCTTTAAAGTGTTAAAAAGCAAAGATGTCACTTTGATGACTACAGTGCACTTGACCTAAGCCATGGTGTTTTCAATCACCTTATATGCATGCAAAAGCTGGACAATGAATAAGGAAAACTGAAGAAGAATTGACACCTTTGAATCATGGTGTTGATGAAGAATATTGAATATACCACGAACTGCCAAAAGAATGAACAGATTTGTCTTGGAATAAGTACAGTCAGAATGCTCCTTAGAGGCAAGCGTGGGGAGGCTCTGTCTCACACACTGTGGACATGTTATCAGGAGGGATCAGTCCCTAGGGAAGGATGTCATGCTTGGTAAAGTAGAGGGTCAGCAAAAAAGAAGAAAACCCTCAATAAGATGGAATGACACAGTGACTGCAACAGTGGGCTCAAGCATAACGATTGTGAGGATGATGCAGGATCTGGCAGTGTTTCCTTCTGTTGTACACAGGGTTGCTATAAGTCAGAACTGACTCGATGGCAAAAACAAAAACACAGATAAAGCATGATTCTTCCATAAAATATAATGAGACCACACTCACTCAGCCAGTATCATCATCAACTCTACATCCACTAGTGAGATTTTGGCCCAAGGTGTTTGCACCTCTGTCTGTTCTGGAGAATATTGCTGGTTTCTCTGAAAAGTGAAACCTAACTGCATGTTCTTCGCTATACTGTTTTATTAACCAAAACTATTTCTGTGTCTGACCTTCTGTCAATCTCTTTTACTATTGCCATTTGATAATATGATTGACATGAACAAACCAGGGGACCCAAAAGCAGAACAACTCACTGGAATATCAGAATTAGATTCTGGTGCTCTCCTTAAAATGTTAAGTATTTTTCTGTTGCCTTCTATTTTCCAGTGTTGATCATGAGAATTTCAATGCCATTCTCATCCTCAATCCTTCATATGCAGATTTCTCTCTGGTAGCTTCTAGCTTCTTCTCTTCAGTGGTGCATTCTGAAATTTCATAGTCATCTCCGTGGGTGTGAGTATTATTCATCTATTTTTTCTAGTCTCTTATTAGACCTTTTCAATATTGAGAATCATATCATTCAGTTTTGGAAATGTTTGTACTATTTTGTTGATATGTACTCCCCTCTGTTGGTGTGTTCTTCATTTCTGATACAATTATTCCGACGCTGTTCCTCCTGAATTGATCTTCAGTTTTCATAATGTCCTCCACCACTGTCCATTTACCTTATTTTTTCTACTTTTAACAAAATTTCCTTGATTTTTATCTTCTAAAGAAATTGTGTGCATAGCAAGAATAAAGGTATAATAACCCTGGAGGCTCAGGTGCCTAACAATGGCTAGACTGATAGCTTTCCCTTTCACAAGGGGAAGCCCATGCTCAAGACTGCCTTCTTACAAGAAGGACCCTTATATAATGAAAAGGAAAAAAAAAAAAGAACTTAATAGACACGTGGGAAAGGGTTAAAAGTTCCAACATAAGTGTAATTGGATTCTCAGAAAAAATGAGAGAGAATGTGGTAGAAGCATTATTGGATGGTTAATGCCGGAGAATTTTCCAAAACAGATGAAAGACACTATCTCACAAATTCAAAACCCAAGGAAACCTTGAGCAAGATAAATGCAAAAAAACCGCATGTGGACTCATCATTTTCAAACTTTTTTAAAAAAATGAAGACTTTTTTTTTAATCTCAAATGAACACAGGTAATAGAGACACATCACCTTGAAAGAAACACCTCTGAGACTGATATTTCTTAACAGAAACCATAAAAGCCAACTGACAAGTTAATGATATTTTTATGGTGCTGAAAGAAAAAAGTTGTCATATTAGAATTCTATATCCTCTAAAAACATCCATCAAAAAAATGAAGGTGAAATAAAATGTTTTCAGACAAAACAGAAGCCCAGAGAAATGGTCACCTGAATGAACTAAAAGAAATGCTAAGGAAAATTCTTTAGGCTCAAGGAAAGTGATGCTAGATGGATGCCCAAAACTGTTAGAAAGAAGATGAACAAGGGAAAGAGTGAATGACTTGCTGCAATTTGCTACACAATGTACAGAAGTTCAGACATAGATGACATTTAATGGTTTCAAAAGCTCATGGCCAAAATTTCAACTCTTTTGTATACTTCATGATAGTACATAGCTGAACCATTCTGTGATGTTCTTCCAAAAAGCATTCGGCATAAATGAAGTTGACTCTCACATGTCTTACCATAACAAAAAGCTCCATTACTGCATGGGAGCATATTTTGCTTAAAAGAGTCATCTGAGCTGCTATCCAAACACCTTCTTCCTTCCTGTTTGATGCTACTTCTTTCCCTGCAGGGTCCCCTTTTCCACAGAAGGTAAGAAAGTTCCCTGGAAGTGTCTACCCAAACATGCCATGTTTCAAGCAAGACAGTGAAACTGCCCCTCAGGAAGCAAACCACTCAGTCACTCTCAGATCAGGTTCCACCATCTCCTCTGGTGTGTGAAATCTGGTGAATCAATTCCATCTCCAAACCTCAAAATCCCTCTTCTGTGGAGTAATAAGAATAGGTACAGTGCAAGATTGTTGTGAAACATGGAGAAAGAGTTTGGTCTTTGAATATCCAAAATTTCTGGGTTCCAGGTCCTGGATCTTCATCTCCCTCACAGTTCAGAGGTACAGCATAACTCCACCATCACATGGTCATTTACCCTCTGTCCAGGGGAAGTTTACATCTTGTGGGGGAAACCCAAGTGAAATTGTTCACTACAGATTAGTAAGTAACCACAAGTAAGCCCGTGCTGACCTTGCTTATTGGGTCATCTGTCCCTGTTTGGAGTTGTAAATTTAAAGAGACTTTTATTCTAGAGAAAGGTGCTGTGGGACTGGAAGAGAGATAGATGCCAGCCATACCTAGAAGAAGATTCTTTGATGTGGTTAAAAAATTGTTCACAACAGGACTTCTGGGAAAATGGCACTCTAGATAGAAGCACCATGCTGTCCCCCCAAAGCAAAGATCTGAAAAACTAAGCCAAACAGAGAAAACAGCAATCCTGAAACCCTAAAACATCAAATTAAGAGATAAAGAACTCAGCCAAGCACCAAATGGAGTGAGAAAACTGACAGAGAACAGAGAGCAAGGAGAGATTCATGCAGAGGTCCCCTATCAGATAATGCAGCGCGGATCTGCCATCTTGGACTCCTATCAGAGACCAGCAAACAGGCGGTATGAGAAAGCAGTTTCACAGAGCTTCCAGCAGGAGACAGAATAACCGGTAATTTGCAGTGTACACTTTCCCACCCCCTACCCTTCTTCACCTCCACTCAGTCCCCTCTACTTCCCGTGGCCACAGTCTCTTGGGTGAGAAGCACCAGCTGCTTGGATTCTACCCGCCCTCACTGGCCGGCTCCCTGAGTGCCATTTGCTGGATGCTGGTGTTGCCTCTTTCTGCTTCTTTTGATGTCTTCCTTACCGCTCACACCTCCCCCTTGTTTCGCTCAAATACCTGGGTCCATGCGCCATCTTTGCTTCTTCCTAAGGGGCTGCGGAGCTCCATTCAAGTATGAAACTGCTTCCTGTTCTGGGCTGCCACACTGGTGGGATCCTGGGGCTTTTGCTCATTTGTTTTAAATTCTTTGTTTGTTTTCTTCTCCTTTTCTTGAGTCGAGAGCCCGTTCTGGCCGGGCAGTGCTAAACTGCTTGGGGCCTACCCCCTCACCTTGCGCAGAGGCACACAGGGATCCCTGAGGACATTCTTTTTCTGTGTTTTTTTTTTTTTTTTCTGTTTTTGGGGGGCCTTTTCTTCTTTTTATTTAAAATTGTTTTGTTTTATTTTCCCTCTTTTTCCCTTTTTGTCTTTCTTCATTACTCAGTTTCTCATCTCTCTATACCTTCTTTCTCTTCCTGTTCCCTGAATACCCGGTGCTGAATACCTCTACGCCTTCTAGCCAGGCTGTACTACAACACGGGGGAAAAACGTCCCCAGAACTCATAGCCACACCGGTGGGATCACTGGGAGCTTTGCTGTTCTTTTTTCTTTCTAATTTTTATTTATTTATTCTTTCTTTTTTCTTCTTCTTCTTCCCCTTTTTGTTTTTCTCCATTTCATAGTCTCTTACCTCTCCACTCCAACGGCAAGCTTCTCCAGAACTCTTTTTTGTTTGTTTGTATGTTTTTGGCCCCTGTTCCTCTCTCCTCTCTCCCATATCCATCTTAGCTCCACACATAACAATATCCCACCTCCGTCCTGCCTACCTGCACCATGTACTTAACATCACACCACCAAGCAGCACAGGCACGGCTTACCGGAACCTGCCCTGCACTGATTGCCGACCTGCCCTGGTGGCTGTAGTAAGTGCCACAAACAACCCATCCAGGCAACTCCTCTTCAGCTAGACCTGCCCTGTTGTACCATATCTGAGCTACTGACCCTGCCAATTGGAGAAGGAGGTGCAAAGTATCGTGTCCACAGATGAGCAAACAACAAAGAACACACAGCCCGCCTGCACAGATATAGCCAAATTAAAAAAAAAGAAAGGATGAAACAAACAAACCTACAATCAATAAACGAGAAAAATAACTACTGAATTCCCCAAAGACAGCAGACAATATCAAAACATTCACAAAAACAGGACAGGATTGTTCCAGTAGGTGCCCAAAATAAAACACCAGATGACTTTCCAGTGGAAGAAAAGGCACTAGAACTACCTGATAGGGAAGTCAAACCTCTAATACTCAGAATTATCCAAGAGTTGAAGCAAAAAGCTGACAAAAATGAGGAAAAAATAGACAAATTTATAGAAAATACAGATAAAAAAATGGAAAAATTCAGGAAAATAATGCAGGAACAAAATCCCAAAATAAATTCACAAATAGAAATTATACAAAAACAACAATTAGAAATCCAAAAGATAAACAACAAGATTTCAGGAATGGACAGTGTCATAGAAGGGCTGAGAAGCAGTTTTCAAACAGTGAAAGACAGGATCAGTGGAACTGAAGACGAACACTTGGATACAATTCTGTTCGAGGAAAACTCAGAAAAAAGAACAAAGAAAAATGAAGAGACACTGAGAGTTATCTGGGATACAATCAAAAGCAAAAATCTGTGAGTGATCAGAGTTTCAGAACAGGGAGAGAAAATGGAAAACACAGAGAGGATCATTGAAGAACTGCTGACAGAATACTTCCCCAGTACCATGAAAGATGAAAAGCTGACCACCCAAGAAGCTCAACTAACCCCATATAGGATAGACACCAAAAGAAAATCACCACCGCATATCATAATCACACTCGCCAAAACCAAAGACAAACAAAGAATCCTGAGAGTAGCTCCTGAAAAACAAGAAGTCACATACAGAGGAGAAACAATAAGACTAAACTCAGATTATTCGGCAGAAACCATGCAGGCAAGAAGGCAATGTGATGACATAAATAAAACCTTGAAAGAAAGAAATTGCCAGCCAAGAATAATATATCCTGCAAAACATTCATTCAAATATTATGGTGAAATTAGGACACTTACAGATAAACAGAAATTAAGGGAAGATGTAAAAACCAAACAAACTTACAAGAATTATTAAAGCGAGTTCTTCGATCTGAGAACAAACAACTTCAACTCACAGGCTGAATCTAGGAAGCAGGATCATAACAGCCAGATACCAATCTAGGAAATGAACTGTCAAGGACTATCCAAAACCAAAAGAAATACAACAGAGAATAAGACCAGTTAATCTAAATGACAACAACATCAGAACAATAAAAGAAGGAATAAACGGTGTACATATAGAACCTTCTAATGGAGAGCAAGGCAAGGTGATACCAAGTAATAATAGACTGCTTCAAACTTAGAAAGATAAGGGTAAATTTCATGGCAACCACAAAGAAAGTTAACAAACGTATTCATAAAAATGAAGAGGAAAACATAAAGTGTCAGTAAAAACAAAACCTACAAAAACAAAAGAAATGAAAAAGAAATCCACAAACAAAAGGAATTCAGCACAGGAGAGTTAAAAGGAACAAAGCAAATGTCAGCACCACAAAAAAAAGCACTACAAAATGACAGCAACAAACTCACATCTATCAATAATTACACTGAATGCAAATGGACTCAATGAACCCATAAAGAGACAGAGAGTGACAGAATGGATAAAAAAAAACAGGATCCATCAATATGCTGTCTACAAGAGACACACCTTAGAAACAAAGACATGAATTTATTAAAAGTCAAAGTTGGAAAAGAAATATATCAAGCTAACAACTACCAAAAAAAA
>NW_004443970.1:6526810-6569299 GCF_000243295.1 Trichechus manatus latirostris
ATTGTCATAGGGCAACATGTGTACTAACTGTTTAATGAGAAACTATTTTGTTCTGTAAACCTTCATCTAAAGTGAGAATAGCAGCTCAACTGGAAGAGCGTAGTCGATGTCACTGAACTGTGCATGTAGAAATTTTTGAAATGCTACATCTTTGGCTATGTATATTTTCACAAAAAAAAAAAAAGGGGGTTGAGAAGGTAGAGGGCTGACTTGTCATGGGGTTGTTAACCAATGTCATAAAACAATATGTGTACTACTGTTCCATGAGAAACTCTTTGTTCTGTAAACCTTCACCTGAAGTACAATTTAAAAAAATATATTAAAAAAAAAATTGTTCACAACAAATGATCTGGTAAGCAAAGTAAGCACTGTGCTTACCTTACCTATTAGTTAATGCACCTCTGTCTGTCTCTCTTTGTCTCTTTGCTTTTATAGGGAAACCACTGTGATCAAATTAGAATTCACTCTATTCACGTATGACCTCATGTTAACTTAGTCACTTATAACATCTTCAAAGATCCTATTTCCAAACTAAGTCACATACACAGATATGGGGAGTAGGATTTCAACATTATTTTTGTGGGGGGCATAAATCAATGTATATAACAAATAACTTCTCCATGTTGGGAACTGTAGGGAAAACAAAAAAGTGGAGTAGCTTCCCTATATGCTTCCTCAGTTAGAGGATAAAAGTTATATTCTCTATGGCCTTTTCTCAAAAAACTAGAACTACAGTATGATCCAGCAATCCCACTTCTAGGTATATACCCTTATTGTTGTTGTCGTTAGGTGCTGTCAAGTCAGTTTTGACTCAGCGACCCTATGCACAATAGAACGAAACACTGCCTTGTCCTGGGCCACCCTCATAATCACTGTTATGCTTGAGCCCATTGTTGAAGCCACTGTGTCAGTCCATCTCAGTGAGGGTCTTCCTCTTCTTCCCTGACCCTCTACTATACTAAGCATGATGTCCTTCTCCAGGGACTGGTCCCTCCTGACAACATTTCCAAGTATGTGAGACAAAGTCTCACCATCTGTGTTTCTAAGGAACATTCTGGCTGTACTTCTTCCAAGACAGATTTGTTTGTTCTTCTGGCAGTCCATGGTATATTCAATATTCTTCACCAAAACCATAATTTAAAGGCATCAGTTCTTCTTCAGTCTTTCTTATTCATTGTCCAGCTTTTGCTTGCATATGAGGCAGTTGAAAACATCATGGCTTGGGTCGGGCACACCTTGGTCCTTAAAGTGACATCTTTGCTTTTTAACACTTTAAAGAGGTCTTTTGCAACAGATTTGCCCAATGCAATGTGTCATTTGATTTCTTGACTGCTACTTCCATGGGTGTTGGGGATCCAAGTAAAACGAAATCCTTGACTACTTCAATCTTTTCTCCATTTATGTTGCCTGTTGGTCTGGTTGTGAGGATATCTGTTTCATTTATGTTGAGGTGTAATCTATACTGAAGGCTGTAGTTTCTGATCTTCATCAGTAAGTGCTTCAAGTTCTCTTCACTTTCAGCAAGCAAGGTTGTGTCTTGTGCATACTGCAAGTTGTTAAGTAGTCTTCCTCCAATCCCAGTGCTGCGTTCTTCTTCATATAGTCCAGCTTCTCAGATTATGTGTTCAGCATACAGGTTGAACAAGTATGGTGAAAGGATATAACCCTGACTCTCACCTTTCCTGACCTTAAACCATGCAGTATCCACTTGTTCTGTTTGAATAACTGCCTCTCGGTCTATATACAGGTTCCTCATGAGCACAATTAAGTGTTCCGGAATTCCCACTCTTCCCAGTGTTATCCATAATTTGTTATAATCCACACAGTCAAATGCCTTTGCATAGTCAATAAATCACAGGTAAACATCTTTCTGGTGTTCTCTGCTTTCAGCCATGATCCATCAGACATCGGCAATGATATCCCTCATTTCACATCTTCTGAATCTAGCTTGAATTTCTGACAGTTTCCGGTCAATATACTGCTGCTGCAACCGCTTATGAATGATCTTCGGCAAAAATTTACTTGTGTTTGATATTAATGATATTTTTCTATAATTGCTGTATTCTATCAGATCACCTTTCTTTGGAAAAGACATAAATATGGATCTCTTCAAGTCAGTTGGCCAGGTAGCTGTCTTCCAAATTTCTTGGCATAGACGATGGAGCACTTCCAGCTCAATCAATTGAAACACCTCAATCGGTATTCCATAATTCCTGGAGCCTTGTTTTTCACCAATGCTTTCAGTGCAGCTTGGACCTCTTCCTTCAGTATCATCAGTTCTTGATCATATGCTACCTCACTTTGTCGTACTGTGGTGGCTTGCATGTTGCTGTGATGCTGCAAGCTATGCCACTGGAATTCGAATATCAGCAGGGTCACCTTTGGTGGACAGGTTTCAGCTGAGCTTCCATACTAAGACAGACTAGGAAGAAGGACCTGGAAGTCTGCTTCTAAAAAAAAATTAGCCAGTGAAAATCTTATGAATAGCTGTGGAATATTGTCTGATATAGTACTGGAAGATGAGCCCCTCAGGTTGGAAGTTACTCAAAATACCACTGAGGAAGAGCTGCCTCCTCAAAGTAGAGTCCACCTTAATGATGTGGATGGAGTCAAGCTTTTGGGACCTTCACTTGCTGATATGGCACAACTCAAAATGAGAAGAAACAGCTGCAAACATCCATTATTAATTGGAACATGAAATGTACAAAGTATGAATCTAGAAAAATTGGAAATCGTCAAAAATGAAATGGAATGCATAAAGATTGATATCCTAGGCATTAGTGAGCTGAAATGGACTGGTATTGGCCATTTTGAATCAGACAATCATATGGTTGACTATGCCAGGAATGACAAATTGAAGAGGAATGGCGTTACATTCATTGTCAAAAAGAACATTACAAGATCTATCCTGAAGTACAATGCTGTCAGTGATAGGATAATATCCATATGCCTACAAGGAAAAGCAGTTAACATGACTATTATTCAAAGTTATGCACCAACCACCAAGGCCAAAGATGGAGAAATTGAAGTTTTTTTTTTAACCAACTTCAGCAGTCTGAAATTGATCAAGCATGCAATCAAGATACATTGATAATTACTGGTATATACCCTAGATACCAAAAAATAATGACATGAACGAACAGACATATGCACACCTATGTCCATTGCTTCTTTATTCTCAATAGCAAATAAATGGAAACAACTGAAGCGCCCATCAACGGAGGAATGGATAAGCAAATTGTGGTTCATACATACAGTGGAATACTATGCAACCATAAAGATCAATGATGAGTCCCTGAAACATATTATAAAGTGGATGGATCTGGAAGGCATAATGCTAAGAGAAATAAGTCAAGCATATAAGGACAAATATTGTATGACCTCTCTTTTATGAGAAGGCAAGAATAGATATATAGAGAGAGACCAATTTTCATTGGTGATTACCAGGGAGAAGAGGAGAGAGGGGAAAGTATGCTTTAGATCATAGAAACTTGTTATTTTCGATGATGAGAAAAGTGACACTGAATGTGGATACTGTCAGCACCTCACAACCAAGGTGAAATGAGTGTTTGAACACATATGGATGGGTATAGGCATATTGATATGTGTGTAGGTACAAGTGTATACATAGGTGAGAACAGAAGTATCTATAGGTACATGTAAATACAAATGTGTGGGTACAGGCACATATATTCATTGAAGACACAAATTCAGATACTCCTCAGATATAACCAAACATTTTTCAAGATGAGTTTTCTGGGTTTGAAGCTTAGACCATAGTCACATGGGACAACTCAGTTAACTAGCAAAACATAGTTCACAAAAATCATGATCGCATTTTCGTGAAGTGAATAGCATCTGAGGCCTTAAAAGCTTGTGAGCGGCCCTCTAAGATACAACTACTGGTCTCTAAGCACCAGGAGCAAAACAGAAAGTAAACAAAATTTTGGAGAAGAAATGAGTCTACATGAACCACGACCTCATCTACACTGAGACCAGAAGAACTAGATGGTGCCCTGCTACAACCACTAATCATTCTGACTAGGGTCTCAATAGATGGTCCCAAATAGAATGGGAGGAAAATGTAGGGCAGAACTCCAATTCTTGGGCGGAAAAAAGCCAGACAAACCAGAACAATAGAGAGCAGAGGACTCATGAGACTATCTCCCGTAGACACTCTTTAAACCTAGAACACAGCCTGTCCCTTGAGATCACCTTTTAGTAAATAGCAGAGTGGCACACAACATAAAGGATTTTACCCATAAGATTGGTGCTGTACTTAAAAACCATCTGTATGAGACCAAAAACCCTTTGCCGTCAAGTCAGTTCCGACTCATAGTGACTCTATAGAACAAAGTAGAACTGCCCCGTAAGGTTTCCAAGGAGCAACTGGTGGATTTGAACTGTTAGTTTTTGGTTAGCAGCCAAATGCTTAGCCACTGTGCCACCAGGGCACCATGAGAGCAAAAGGTCAACAATTACTCAAAAGCAAAGATGAGAGGTTAAGGGGGCTGGGAAACTAGAGTACTGGAAATGGAACAAACAGAACACAATTAGAGAATGTTGGTACATTGTGATAAATGTAACTAATGTCACTGAACAATTTGTGTGGAAATTGTCAAATGGGAACCTAACTTGCTGTGTAAACTTTCACCCAAAACTCAATAAAATATTATTTTAAAAAATTATATTCTCATGTGAACGCTTTAATATAAGTCATTAAGTACCAACCAAGTGAATGGTATAGATGGGTGATTCCTAAACATGACTAATCATCAGAATCACCCGGGTAGTTTGAAATTGCAAAAGCTTAGGTCCAGTCCCCAAAGATTGTGATCAGTAGTATTGAGCAGATATGTAGGCACTGAGGTTTGTATTGTGATTTTTTAAATATAATTTTAAAATAGATTTTTCATAGTACAATGTGAAATTTTAAAATTATAAAAGGATAATCAGAAGGTTTTTTTTGTTTTGTTTTTTGCAGTTGTTCCTTTGTTCTTCTTCTCAGAGGCAACCACGCTTACAAGTTTCTTAATCTTTCTGGGCACACACATACACATATCCGTTAGGAAAAAAAAAAAGGTAGCATTTCATACACACTGTTCTGTACCTTGCTTTTTCACTTAGTAGAACTTAGAAATTATTTCAAATACTCCGGAAAAAAAAATCATCTCAACAATGTGCATCAATATTGAGACCTTTCTTTTTATGTTTGAGTGTTGGGAGACAGATTATCATTCTGGAATGATTACTTTTAAAATATCAGACACACCAAAGAAAGTCAATTCTCAATTTTGATTGCAAACCACTTACATATCTTGGAAAAGGAGTTTACCACAGCAACAACAAAAGTGCCATCGCCAATATGGATATGACTGTTCTGTCATGGATATGAGACTGGAGGAAGTATTGAGAGTGGAGCTCGCCCAAAGCGCAAAGTTATTTTCTACCTGTTTATTTCTTCTTATAATTCCCACATGGACTATTTGTTCTTTGTAGCACTGCTGTTTGAAGCCAAAGCAGAAAGTGTGCAAAATATGTTTACATCAAAAGAGAAAACATGGAATCTTTGAAATAAAATTTAAAATGAAGCCCAGAAATATTTAGACTGAATAATTTGGAAAAGCCTGAACTCTCCTACACCGAAAAGAGTGGTCAATGGAATCTGATTTTCATTCCTATCTAGTTGCCACAATGTAGTTTTCTTAGTCTTAGGGTTTTGAAATAAAGTCCTTTTCGTCTGAGAGGCACATAATGATGTATTATTTATGGCCTTAGACTTTAGACCCAGCTCTTGAAATAAATTGAAGAATTAGTATCAAATCAAGGGGATTGGCAGGAAATGGCAGACTGTTTTATGTAAACTTTCCATGAGTGTCTTAAATGATGAGGAAACTAATGTAATGCCTTTAACAAGACAAATGTAGATATGGCATATAGAATAATTCACTTTTATGCCACAGTTTTAATTTCCTTTTCTATACATTTTGGAAGTTGGACTAGATCAGGGGTCAGAATACTATAGCCTATCCCCCAAATCCAGTCTGCCACCTGAATTCATACATGATAAAGTTTTCTTGGAACATAGCCATAACCATTTGTTTACATATTGCCTATGGCTGCTTTTATGCTACAAAGGCAAAGCTGAGCAGTTGCCACAGAGACCATATGGCCCACAAAGCAGAAAATATTTCCTGTCTGGCTGTCTTAGTCATCTAGTGCTGCTATAACAGAAACACCACAAGTGGATGGCTTTAACAAAGAAAAATTTATTCTCTCACAGTCTAGGAGGCTAGAAGTTCAAATTCAAATTCAGGGTGCCAGCTCCAGCGGAAGGCTTTTTCTCTCTGTCAGCTCTAGGGGAGGGTCCTTATCATCAACCTTCCCCAGGTCTAGAAACTTCTTAGCGCAGGGATCCTGGGTCCAAAGGACACACTATTCTCCTGGCTCTTGTTTCTTGGTGGTATGAGGTCCCCTTGTCTTTCTGTTCACTTGTCTCTTTTATATCTCAAAAGAGATTGACTCAAGAGATTAATTCAGTCTTGTAGATTGAGTCTTGCCTCATTAACATCACAGAGGCAGGATTTACAACACACAGGAAAATCACATCAGATGACAAAATGGTGGATAATCACACAGTACTGGAAATCTTGGCCTATCCAAGTTGACACACATTTTTGGGGGACACAAATCAATCCATAACATTGGCCTATTACAAAAAATGTTTATCAACCTCTAAAGTAGATAATAAGGAGCCTGGTGCACGGTAGTTAAAGGGATCAACTGCTAACTGAAAGGTCTGCAGTTCAAAACCACCAGCGGCTCCTTGGGAGAAAAATCTGGCAGTCTGCTTCCATAAAGATTTACAGCCTTAGAAACCCTATGGAACAGTTCTATTCTGTCCTATCAGGTCACTAGGAGTCGGAATCAACTCTGTGGCAACGGGTTTGGTTTTGGTTTAAAGCAGACAATAGTACACAATAAGACTTCACATTTGTGGAGCACCTACATACGCCACACACTATGTTAACAACTTTATATGCCTTGTTTCATTTATATTTGTAAAAACTTATGAAAAATAAAAAAAGGGACTGAACTTTAGACTGGTTCCTAAATTCATTTGAGGGAACTCGTTCAAACTCATGTATGCTGCCTTTATAGTCCCCTTTCTTAAACGCTAAGCTACCATCTAGATCTATAGACTAGATGCATTTATGGGATGTTTATACTATGCATGTCAAAATGTGAAGGACTTGAGAAGCTATAGCCATGAGTAAAATGCAGATATGTTAAATAGACTATTTGAAGACAGGCATGATGTCTTCGTTTTTTGTTCCCCTAGCAACTATCACAGAACTGTCACATAGTTGGCACCTACTAAAATTTTTATGAATGCATCAAGTCTGTGGCTTAAAGGACCTTAATATTGTATGAGACAGGAAAGGACAATATATAACCATGATAGGAGTCGGATATATTATGTAGTTCTGCTATAAATGACATAAGTAGAATGTGCTATTCAGAGGAGGGAGAAATCAATGTTGAAGTTACCTATCATGTCTTTGACTGAGGATGTAGGTAGGAGTGGAATGAAGTTTGGACCTAGCTGCAGAAGCTTTCTTCCTAAGCACAGCTTGAAATTCTAGTTTATTATCCAAAGCACACAATATTTACCGTTACGAATTTGGAAACAGCTGGCAATACAAGTTCCAACTATTCTCCCTACACACTTTCTCCAGTGGGGATATCTCTTGGATAAACATCATAATTTTTTCTTCTGATCTCATCTCATTCAAACCATTTGTTTGAGTAAGCCCTAACTTCCTGTGTTAGGTTCCTAAGCAACCTAAGAGAAGTCAGTTCCAAATCCTAACCAACAAGAGTATTAAGTGATGTCACATAGATATTAGTGGTATTAGAGTAAGAGATCCCAAAATCAACTATCAAGTTAAGTACTTCTTTTGATGCATTTTTTAGCTTTCTACACCTATCACTTCGAAAGTCCACATGAATATAAGCTATTTGTCTGTACTGTCTGCAACAGTGGCCTCTCAGCAATTCAAAAACTACTTCGCCTTTAATCTGGTATCACAACCCCAGCCCAACTCTTTTATACTCAGGAGCCTGTGTTGTAACCATGATATTATAGAAAGACTCAGGTAAAGGCAACTTACTCTCCTTTCTCCACATCTTCAGAATTTTTCATCTCAACTAGCCTATGTGAGGAAAAAGGCTAATGATGATTAAATTGCCTTAAGTCATGGCAGGTGAATTTATGTTGAAGGACCAGCCACTAAGTGATGATATGCTGGGATTATCAAAGCCTATTGTATTGAAAGCAGGATGGGTCACATTTTTTAAGCTATTATGCATCTGAGGTGAAAACAAGGGAAAACTAACTAAACAAACAAAAACACCAAACAGAGGAAGGTAAATTGTCAGCCTCAGAAGCAAGAATAGCAAGGTACAAAACAATAACATCCCACATGGACATACATCTGAATGGGAACATGAAAGGTTTCCACTTCTAATCTCCTGAGGCAATGGTGGCCTTGGATTTGATGAAATAAAACACAGTCAGTTATAATACGTACCAAACCCATTGCCATCAAGTCAATTTTGACTCAGAACCACTCTATATAATATATAATATAACATATACACTTGGGTGATAACTATGCTTCATATTTGAGAAAGTCCTGGACTAGCTTCAAATCTTTGAAAGCACCTAAAATATTTTTAAATTTTACTTTCTTTCTGATAGACTCCTCTCAAACCCTCATGCCATCCAAATATTTTCAGGATTCTTATCCAAAATAGCATTTTCCATTCTCTGCATTTAATTTTGAGAACTGAGACCACCTGCATCCACATAGCTTAACCACTGGGATTGAGAACTGAGGCCACATGTGTCAATGTGACTTTCCTATTTGTTCCAGGAGATTCTTGGCCAGGAAGATAGGGCTGTAAACCAATAAAATAATTTCACTTTTGGCTCCAAAAATTTTCTGAAAACCAATTCATTGGAATAAATAATTTGTACATCTGGGCAAACAGCCCTGCTCTAGGAACAATAGATTACTTACTTGGCCAAACAGCTCACTTGTCAAACAATTGTTTATTGATCAGGACTCACTTCAAGACTTTTACCTCGCTCTGTACACCAAACCAAAAATATTACATTATGAAAATTACCCAGTACCCGTCAGATTTGTGCATTGAAAGACCTGCCTTAAAGTGCTTGATCCCAAGTCTAAGAACCTGAACCTCTACAAACATCTGCCAATGACCTTCCCTAAAACACTGTTAAGACTGTCAAAGTGGTACTCTCCCTTACTGTAGTAGCTTTAATGAATTTAGCTTTGTTTGAATAGCAAGTTAATCTGGTGGTCTTTTGAGAAGTTCACATCAATCCTTCTCATCTTTATGGAATTGTCAGCTGCAACCTCTCCTTCTTACTAATGTCTAAACGGATGAATCCCAGAAATCACGGTAAAAATACAGAAGGGCAAACTTCTGAGGAAGTATGTATGCGTAAACTCTCTACACTTTCAAGCATTTTAAATTACCTTGTCGAAGGAAAATTAAATCAGAATTTTATCTGTAATCAAAAAAGAGTTTTTCATACATGTGTATATTGGTGAACCATCAAATATCTTTAAAAGACAAGGGTGAGAGACAATAGCTAAGATAATCTTGGAAAATATCTTTTAGGGAAACTTTCACATAAAGCTGATCAGACACAACACAAAGGACTTTCCACTCTCATCTTTTTCTATTAGCATTTAGTGAATAAAAATTTGTTGGACCAGTGAAGACCCTCCTGACTCTCCTTACTGAAACCTGTACCAATGTTTGTTAAGAAAGACAATTCAAAACGTAAGATCACAGTTTCTAGCCAGTCTGAAAAGGCTAAACTCTCAATGGTTTTGTCCATTTGTAATGTTAATATATACTGATGACTCTGTAATTGTTCTTTGGACTCAGGCAGACATGGCTGTGGCAGCATGCTTGTCCATTTTCCCATTCTTGCCTACTCTGTAATATTCTTTGGACTTGGACAGACGTGGCTCTAGCAGCATGCTTATCCATTTTCCCACTTTTGTCTGTTCGGTGATATTTGCTTGGACTCGGGCAGACGTGGCTCTGCCAGCATGGTTGTCTGCTTCTCACTTCTGCCTTTTTGAATATATGCTGAATAAAACTTTCTTTTTGCTTTACTAAAAAAAAAAAAAAAAAAAAGACAAGGGTGAGATTTTCTGGTTCTTATTTCAGATATTTCTAGTAAGAATTAATGCTATCTGAAGGGACAGAGATAAGAGAGAGATACTCCAAGAACAACTTTGAAATGGACATTAAATTGTTACAAATGGTTCCTCAACCTCTACCCACTCACCCACCCCTCAACCAAAAAAAATCATTTTCTTCTTCTCTTGTTAAAGACTTCATTGCTATTCAGGTGTCCAACAATTCTTTCCCCAGGCTACCCGTGTTATTTGGGGTTAAGAAACCTCCTTCCCCTTCTTAAAAAAAAAAAAAAAATCACACCCATTGCCATTGAGTTGATTCCAACTCATAGCCACTTTCTCCTAACAATGGGCATATATTTCTTTCATTATCCCACCCACTTGTCAAAATCGTTGTTTCATGAGTAAACTAGTGACAAATTCCAGGTCAGTGAAAGATTAGAAGGTATTTTCTGGGGACTTCAAGGCCAGGCTCTTATTCTGTCCCCTTCTGGAGTCTTTATATGAAGATGTGTGGACTAGAAGTGCTGCTGTCTTGTGCTGCCACCTCAGTAGGATTAAGTGAACACAGCAGAGGGGCAGGGAGAAGACAGTTAACAAAATAGGATACTTGATATTATTGATGGAATCAAACCAAATTCCAATATTATGGAATCAAACTGGCCTGGAAATGCACACAGCTTCTAGACTTCCTAGTTCTGGGAGCCAGCAAATTGTCATTATTTACTTATTTTTAATCTGTTTTATTTGCCATTCCAGTTGCTTGCAAGATACAAATAGTTCTAATGTTGCTACCTTCTTCTATATTAGTAGTTACCTAGAAATGCAATGTAAAACATGCAGCACATATACATTGATACATTGATACAAACCGCCATTTTTAAAAATTTTATGTTCATTTATGTTTATGTCATTTGGCCTCATCATCCAATACCTCTCCTCATCACCATCACCTACTATTCCGGAAGTCACATACTGTGAATCTTTTTTAAGATGTTAAGTTTTTATTTATTATTGATTGACTAATTATTCATTTAAACCTTCCTACCTAACCCAAACTATTTAATTAACTGTATCTTAATTATGTATGGTTGTTCATGTAAGACTCATAAAACATCCGAACACCACAATTTTTGCTTGTTTTGTTTTATTGGGTTATAACTTAAATACGGTAAAATGAACAATTCTTAAGTACAGAGCATAATAAATTATTTGCATTTGTATACACCCGTGTAATCATCACCCAGATCAAGGTATAAAGCATTGTCATTATCCCAGAAGCTTCCACTGATTCCCTTCCCAGTTAATACCTGCCCCCCTCCACCCTCCAACAGGGTAATCATTATAGTGACTTCTATCACTGCAGATTTGATTTGCCTGATCTTGAACTTCATATACATGGAATTGTACATTACAAACTCTTATATCTGTCTTCTTTCATTCAACATTATCTTGATGAGATTCATTCATGTTGTTGCATTTATCATAGTTTATTATTTTTATTGCTGTGGAGTATTGCTAATACCAATATATCACATTCTCTAACAATTAGGTTGCCATGTACAAAAATATTTGTATATGTTTTTGGAGGACATGTGCACTCATTTCTCTTGGGTATATACCTAAGGTGGAATTGTTGGATCATAGAGTAGGTATTTTTCTAGTTTTAGTAGATATTGCCAAACATTTTCAAAAGTGATTGAAACAATTTACAATCCCACCAGCAATGTACAAGAGTTCCCATTGCTCTGCATTCTTGCCAGTATTTGTAATTGTCAATCTTTTTAATTTTACCATGCTGGTAGTTAGATACTTGTTTTCAACTGTGGTCTTAATTTGCATTTCCCTGATGAGCAATGATATCCAGCACCTTTATATATGCTTGCTGGTCATTTGGGTATTTTCTTTTGTGATGTGCCTCTTCAAGCCTTTTGCCGTTTTTTCAGTTGAATTCTCTGTATTTTTCTTGTTTGATTTGAAGAATTTTTTTTAATGTATTCTGGATATAAGTCCTTTGTCAGATAAATATTTTGAAAATATTTCCTCCAAGTCTGTGGCTTGCTTTTGGCCTTTCCTAACAATGTCTTTTGACAAACAGAGGACCAATTTATTGTTATTTACTTCTATTGCCAGTGCTTTTCGCATCTTGTCCAGAAATTTTCACTGACCCCAAGTTATAAAGATTGTCCTGTTTTCTTCTAGAAGCTTTATTATTTTATCTTTCACATATGTCCGTAATTCACATTGAATTGACTTTTGTGACTAATGTGAGGTAATCCTCCATATTACCAAAACTTTCTTACTCATGCTTGCAATGCAGATAAATAGTCCTTTCTTGAAGTAATGTATATATATCATAGTAGCCAGACTATAGAGTCCTTTGTATCACCAAACCTCCCATAGCTCCAATGATTTGTGAAAGCCAGGTTTTAAAATTTTATAATCACAGTTTATATGTGCAATACAGAGCAAATCTAACAAATACACTCACTAAAAGGAGCCAACACAATCTAAACTTAAGATTCCAATCAGCTGAGAGATCTAAACTATAACGCGTAAACCCCCTCTCTTTCTTGCAAGTTCCTTTTAGGAGTTGTCCACATTAGATTAAGATTTTATTTTGTTTTGTTTTACATTATTTATAGACATAGAAAGTGTTATGCAAACACAAAGTCTATATACTTTCTATGACACAGTCAACAATGATGTATCTTACTCTTATTATTTATGACAAAGCATAGTCTGTGTACACAACAAACAAACAAAAAGACCCTTTGCCATGGAGTCAATTCAGACTCATAGTGACCCTACAGGACAGGGTAGATCTGCCCCATAGGGTTTCCACAAAGCAGCCGGTAGATTCAAACTGCCAACCTTCTGCTCAACAGTCTGGGCTCTTAACCACTACGCCACCAGGGCTCCAGTCACACAATGCCAAAAAAAAAAACCAAACCTGTTGCTTTTGAGTTGATTCCAACTCTTAGTGACCCTATAGCGCCCACTTAATTAAAATGAGGCAACCTTCAGAAAATCTGCTTAAGTTGCCTTTTCAGCTTCTATGAAAGCTATAAAGGTAAGATCATGCCAATGCCAGGGGTTGCAGTGTTTTCATCAGAGAACTTGAGATTTATCAGTTATCTGAAATGAAAGGCAATTCTTACATTAAGTTCTACCTGAAATGCAGAGAGGAATATTAAAATTTTTGAATTCTGTTACAATCCAGAATCTTAGATGAAGAGTAAATGTGGTTGATCAGAGAAATATAACAACCCTGGGTGGGGGTGGGGGGGAGTGGGGAGGGGGGCAAATTGCTACTGTTTTCTTAGAATCATTCACTCTTTTATAAATATATATTGACCATCTAATACATACTCTATGGCTATAAATTTGATCAAAAAGGCATGGTTCTGGCCATCATGAAACGTCTATTGCAATAGGGTAAATAGATCGAAATAAAGACCAAAAAAAATTGCAATTATAATGAGAAGAATGAAGGAGAGAAAGTGCTAAGACAAAGAAGAAGGGGCCAGGCAAAACGCCTTCGGATAGTAGATGATCAGGCAAGGCCTGTACAAGGATGTTCGGTGTCCAGAGAAAAATTAAACCAACCCTACAAGCCACCCAGCCCTCGATGGGCATGGAAATCGCTGACTGAGACAAATACAAGAAAGCAAACTTACATGAGCAAGGACTGTTATATAATTTGCTTATTTGCCTGTTTTTGGAAATGGAGGAGCAGAAGAAACAAAGATACAAGCATATTCTTAAAACACTGAGAGAAACTCTAAGGTGACCCTTTAGTCTGGGGTTCTCAACAGGAGAACCGTGAATACCAGCACCACCAAGGGTCCTCTAAGCTTGCTTGTGGCTACTCACACGAATATATAAAACACAACCTTAGTGGGCAATGCCTGCCCAGCCCACAGCCTGAGAGAAAATGTCGAGGGATCCAGAGAGAATACTTAGCCTTGCAGACCTTGATCTGGCTGACCTGGAGTCATGGGACATAAAGTATTCTAAATTCATTCTATTTTCTCTAGCTGGAATTTACTTTCGCCTTTGCCGTTGATGTTGTTTGTTATTTTTAATGCATTCAATACAAGAGTATAATATATTCTTCAAACAGACAGAGGCTTGGTTTACCCCACGAAATAATTCCACTTCTTCGGGGGATTCTGAAACATTCTCAACTAATATAAAAAGAACTTTAATATCTGGTACACTGCATTATCATCTAAACGGTTCATATTTACAGTGTATAGGCATTTTCCTCTAACAGAGAAAACACCAATATTTTTTCTTTCCCTTTTATGAAGTCTAAGGTAGAAAAAGAAACACTTCTAAAGAATTTTTTTCCTCCATTTCTTTTTCTGTGAATATTCTGTGCTTCCTATCTCATAATTAAATAAAAAACACAAAAGTTTTCTATAAGTCTCTGGATTCTTTTCACTGAGGGTACTCTGAACTTGAGAAGTTTCAGAATTTTGAGATATATAAATTAGGACTTTTGATGGACCAAATCTTGTGCCCCTGTGATCAAAATTTTTACAAGACCTGTTTGGTAAAATGGCATCTTAGCATCTAATATCCAGTTCGACCAGATAGGAAGAATGCTAGATTTTCATCTTGTTTCTTTCCTCAAAGGCTAAAACTGAGACAAGCATCATTAAATATATACTATTCTTTTAGGAGTGGAATACACAGCAAAGGCTTGACATCAGTCCCAGAGAATAAAAAACAGGATAAATATATATAGATATATAGCGAGAGATGTCCATCTCCAATACAAATTTAACCTACAGAATATCTACAAGTATTGTCTCTAATGGTGGTGTTAGATGTGTAAAACTTATGGGAGATATAAATTATGCTTACTGAAGTCCCTGTTACTTATAGCTTATCTGGCAGCTACTGTGGAATTAAGAATATATATGTACATATATATCTATGTATGTGTATATATGTATATACATATATTGTTTCATAGTGTTCCAATTACTGTTGTTTTCTAACAAACCACTCTGAAACTTGGTTAAATAAACAAGAATTTTGTTATGCTGGTGAATTCTGTGGGTTGAGAATTTGGACAGGACACAGCCAGAATGCTTTGTTTCTATTCCACAATGTCTATGGCTTCAGCTAGGAGAATTCAAATAGCCAGGGATGACTCCAAGGGACAGGGATTAGAACAACTGAGAACAAAAAAATCCACTTCCATGATAACTTCACCTACATATCTGGCATCGGCTGAATGACCTAAAGACTGGGATCAGCTGAGACTATGAACAAGGGTTACTATACACGACCTCTCCATATGGCTTAGGCTACTCAGAGCATGAGCATCTTGGGAGGGAGTGTTCCAAGGGACCCAGACAGAATCTTCAAAGCATTTTATTTGACCTAGTCTCAAAAGTCACATGATGTCACTTCCACTTTCCCTTATTTGTCAAAACAGTGGCAAGACCTCTCAGATTCAAAGGGAAGGGAATATAGTCACCCCATCTCAAGGGAGGGAGTGTCAAAATATACTGGTATCGTATATCAAAACCTTCACACTCTGCCTTCTGGACACAAATTTATTTACATACCACCACATTAAAAATACACTCACCCTCTCTCAAGAGCGCGAAAGGATCATCCCATTATAGCATCAGTCTCAGGCTCAAAGTCAGAATTTTCTTATATAAATCATATCCAGATTTACAAAAGAATCATAAAGCATGGTTCATCTCAATCTACAAATTGGTAAACTAAAGAGACCAGCTGTTTGTCTTGCATGAGACTTAAATGCAATGGTGAGACAGGCATGTTGTTGTGGTTAGGACCATCAAGTTAGTTCCAACGCATAGCAACCCTATGTACTACAGAAGGAAACACTGCCCGATCTTGCACCATCCTCATGATAGTTGTTCTGCATAAGCCCATCGTTGCAGCTACTGTGTCAATTCATCTGGTTGAGGGTCTTCCTCTTTTTCACTGGCCCTCTACTTTACCAACACTGATGTCCTTCCCCAAAGACTGGTCCCTCCTGATACCATGTTCAAAGTATGTGAGATGCAGTCTCACCATCCTCACTTCAAAAGAGCACTCTGTCTATATTTCTTCCAAGACAGACTTGTTCGTTCTTATGGCAGTCCATGGTATATTCAAAGTTCTTCACCAACATCATAATTCAAAGGCATCAATTCTTCTGTCTTCCTTATTCATTGTCCAGCTTTCACATGCATATGTGCTGATTGAAAACACCATGGCTTGGATTAGTTGCATCTTAGTCCTTAAAGTGACATCTTTCTTTTTAACACTTTAAAAAGGTCTTTTGCAGCACATTTGCCCAATGAAATACGTTGTTTGATTTCTTGACTGCTACTTCCATGGGCGTTGATTGTGGATCTCAGTAAAATGAAATCCTTGACAATTTCAATATTTTCTCCATTTATCATAATGTTACATAATGGTCCAGTTGTGAGGATTTTTGTTTTCTTTATGTTGAGGTGTAATCCATACTGAAGGCTGTAGTCTTTTATTTTCACCAGGAAGTGCTTCAAGTCCTCTTTACTTTCAGCAAGCAAGGTTGAGTCGTATGCATATCGCAGGTTAGTAATGAGTTTTCCTCCAATCCTGATGCCTCATTTTTCTTCATATAGCCCAGCTTCTCAGATTATTTGCTCAGCATACAGATTGCATAAGTATGGAAAAAGGATACAACCCTGATGCACCCCTTTCCTAACTTTAAATCACCCAATATCTCTTTGTTCTGGTCCAACAACTGCCTCCTGGTCTATGTACAGGTTCATCATGAGAACAATTAAGTGTCCTGGAATTCCCATTATTTGCAATGTTATCCATAATTTGTTATGAACCACACAGTCAAAAGCCTTTGCATAGTCAATAAAACACAGGTAAACATATCAGAGATGATATCCTTTGTTCCATGTCCTCTTCTGAATCCAGCTTGAATTTCTTGCAGTTCTCTGTCAACTGTTCTCTACAACAGTTTTTGAATGATCTTCAGCAAAGTTTTTCCTTGTGAGTGATATAAATGATACTGTTTGATAATTTCCCCATTCTACTGGACAACTTTTCTTTGGAATGAGGAAAAATATGGATCTCTTCTAGTCAGTCAGCCAGGTAGCTGTCTTCCAGATTTCTTGGCATAGACTTCTTCCTTCAGTACCATTGGTTCTTGATCGTATGTTACCTCCAAATGGCTGAACGTCACCAATTCTTTTTGGTACAGTGAGTCCGCATATTCCTTCCATCTTCTTTTGATGCTTCCTATATCGTTTAATATTTTCGCTGTGGAATCCTTAAATATTACAACTCGAGGCTTGATTTCTTCTTCAGTTCTGTCAGCTTGAGAAATGCCAAACGTGTTCTTCCCTTTTGGTTTTCTATCTCCAGGTCCTTGCACATTTCATTATAATACTTTACTTTGTCTTCTTGAGCCACCCTTTGAAATCTCCTGTTCAGCTCTTTCACTTCAGCATTTCTTCCTTTCCCTTTATCTACTCTACCTTCAAGAGTAACCTTCAAAGTTTCTTCTGACATCTATTTTGGTTTTATATTTCTTTCCTGTCTTTTTAAAGACCTCTTGTTTCTTCATGTATGATGTCCTTGATGTAATTCCACAACTTGTCTGGTCTTCATCATTAGTGTTAAATGCATCAAATCTATTCCTGAATTGGTCTCTAAATTCAAGTGAGACATACTCAAGGTTGAACTTTGGTTCTCAGGACTTGTTCTAGTTTTATTCACTTTCAACTTGAACTTGCAGATGAGCAATTGATGGTCGGTTCCACAGTCAGCCTCTGGCCTTCTTCTGCCTAATGATATTGAGCTTTTCCATCATGTCTTTCCACAGATGTGGTCGATTTGTGTATCCCACTTGGCGAGGTCCATGTGTATAGTCACTGTTTATGTTGTTAAAACAAGGTATTTGCAATGAAGAAGTCGTTGGTCTTGCAAAATTCTATCTTGAGATCTCTGGTGTCATTTCTATAACCAAGGCCATATTTTCAAACTACTGTCCCTTCTTTCTTGTTTCCCACTTTCCCATTCCAATCACCAGTAGTTATCAATGCATCTTGATTGCATGTTTGATCAAATTCAGACTGCAGAATTTGGTAAAAATATTTAATCTCTTCATCTTTGGCCTTCATGGTTGGTACGCCTGTCAGTTTGTCGTACTGTGGTGGCTTGCGTGTTGCTGTGATGCTGGAAATTATCCCACTGGTATTTCAAATACCAGCAGGGTCACCCATGGTGGACAGGTTGCAGCTGAGCTTCCAGACTAAGACAGTCTAGGAAAAAGGAACTGGAGGTTTACTTCTGAAAAACTTAGCCAGTGAAAACCTTATGAATAGCAGCGGAACATTGTCTGATATAGTACTGGAAGGTGAGCCCCTTAGGTTGGCAGGCACTCGAAATATTACTGGGGAAGTGCTGCCTCCTCAAAGTAGAGTCAACCTTAATGACATGGATGGAGGCAAGCTTTCGGTGCCTTCATTTGCTGATGTGGCATGACCCAAAATGAGAAGAAACAGCTGCAAACATCTATTATAATCGGAACTTGGAGTGTATGAAGTATGAATCTAGGAAAATTGGACGTCATCAGAAATGAAACGGAACTCATAAACATCAATAGCCTAGGCATTAGGGAGCTGAAATGGACTGCCATTGGTGACTTTGAATTGGAGAATCATATGATCTTCTATGCCAGGAATGACAACTTGAAGAGGAATGGCATTGCATTCATCATCAAAAAGAACATTTCAAGATCTATCCTGAAGTACGATGCTGTCAGTGATAGGATAATATCTATACGCCTACAAGTAAGACCAGTTAATACCACTATTATTCAAATTTACTCACCAATCACTAAGGGAAACGCATAGGATAAGCATTATAAATAGTTATAAATGTCTAATGAAACTCACATAGCTATCGTTGGATCATAATAATTCTGAAACCCAGTTGGGCACATATTGGTAATTCCTTGATTATGGTCCCGTCCTATTCTATGAGAGTTCTTCTCCATTGATTTTAGCTCCAAGCTCTAGGCTCTGGATTCTTCTTTTTAGTCATTCTTCTTTTTCCATAAAATTAGCCCATATTTGTTGAGCATTTTTCTCAGCCTGCTCCTTGCCCATTGAAATGTGGAGGTCCAAGAATTTTTTTTTATTTTGTTCTGTCTCTTTCACTTTCATTCCAAGTTGGTGGTGTTCTGCCAATATAATTCTCTCAAAAATGTTGTCAGTTTCTTATATATCAATTTATAATCCCTTCCATTATAAATTATAATACCCAAAAATTTCTTAATAAGTCTTATTTACCTGAGGTCTGATGTGAAGCTCAATACCCTTCAGATTCCTGAAATCCTATTGTTGAATATAGAGGTCTGTGAGGTATCCCCCACCCCACCCAAAGTGGCCTGTTTCCTGAGAGGAATTATGAAGCACCATCTTAAATCTTTCTGAGATCCTAACAAAAGGTTTTACAGTCCCACCCTTGGCTTCTTCTTTATCTTGTCACATTTTTCTGACAGTGCCCTGGATTTCAGCTGCCCTAGGAGAGACTGAGGATGATTAATGGTTGTATTTTAAAGCACAGAAAGTCTTGGATTCTTTTTTGTTCCTTTAAATACTACTTGAAAGTGAAATTTTTTTTTTTTTTTTTTACTTGTTTCTCTCTATTCATATCATGTAATAAGCAGTTGACGAAATCAGCTAACACTACTGACAGTCTCAAAGCCGTAGCTTAAGTTTTTGTTACAGCAGCATCCAACTTCTAATGTCAATTATTTTGGTCCAGTTGCTATTTCTGCATTTAAAAAAATTCTTAACCTTAGTGGAATAAAACATCAATGATTTTATTATGCTCACAGATTCTCTGGGTCAGTAATTCAAACAGAGCACAGTAGGGATGTCTTGTACCTCCTCCAAGATGTTTAAGGCCTCAGGGAAGATTTGAAGAGCCAGGGGTGACTCAAAAAGCTGTGATATATGACAACTGGGCCATTTCCAGGATGGTTTATTTATTCACATGTCTGGCACGTGGTCTGGCATGATTTGAAGGCTGGGGCTGTCAACTAGAGCAACTACATATGACCTATTCTTGTGTCTTTGGTTTTTCACATCTATTTTAATACCTACTTTATAGCTTCCAAAATATCTTTGCTTTTTCTCATTTTCTATTTTCCTTATCTTTGTGTTTAGTCTACCATCTCAGCACACATTCTTTATTTTCTTAAATATTTTACATGTTTATTTATATTTTATATTTGAAAATTATAATACCTGAAGTCTTTAGATACTTATTGTTTTGCTTTATTTTGGTTTTTTTTCTGCTAACTCTTCCTTGTATTTGGCTGGCCTTCTAGGGCATATTTAGGGACCCTTAATTTTAAGTGTTTTGTTTGATCTTAATCTGCAGGAGCACTAAAATCCTAAAAAAGGAAACTTTTTCCAGAGGAAATTTGTTTCCACTTTTGCCAGTAGTTAGAGAAAACAATAACCTTGGCCCCCTTCATTCACTGTGGTGATGTCCCCAGTAATCTTACTTCCTGGCAGTTCCTTCCTATACTGAATCATGGTTGGCCTGTCTGAGCAATAGCATACTGCAAAAGTAATGAGGTGTGACTTACAAAAGATATTGAAATATCTATCTTGGCCACTCTTGGATCACTGTTGGTGAGGCCACCACCATCTCTTAGGCCACTCAAGCAGACCTGGGAAGAGGACCCTTATAGAAAGGCCCATGTGGAGAGGAACAATTTGCCAGCACCACCTTGCCAGTCATGTAAGTGGACCACTTTAGAAATGGATCTTCCAGGCTCAGTCAAACTTTCAGATGATTTCAGCCTCCGACTGTCAAGTCTTCCAGCTGAGGCTCAAGACATCATGGAGCAGAAATAAGCCACTCCCTCTGTGCCCTGTCTGAATTTTTGATCTACAAAAACTGTGAGATAATAGAAGATCGTTGTTGTTTTCCACCACTTGTCTTTCAGCTTGTTGTTCTGTAATGGCTTGCATGTTGCTGTGATGCTGGAAGCTATGCCACCAGAATTTCAAATACCATCAGGGTCACCCATGGTTGACAGGTTTCAAAGGAGCACCCAGAATAAGACAGACTATGAAAAAAGGCCTGGTGATTTAATTTCAAAATTAACCAATGGAAACATTATGGATCACAAAAGAACATTGTTTGACTTGCTTGCTTTGGACACATCATCAGAAGGGATCAATCGCTGGAGGAAGACATTGTGTTTGTGAAGTAGAGGGTCAGCAAGGACAAAGGAGATGCTCAATGTGATGGTTAAGATTGTGTGTCAACTTGGCTGGGCCAGGATTCTCAGTGTTTTAATGGGATCACTCCCATGATTGAATATACTGTGAGTAGCCGATCAGATGAAAGAGAGTCTCCTTGGGGGTGTGGCCTGCATCTGAATATAAACAGACATTCTGGCCTTTTGCTCACTCTGGATCCTGCGGCTGCCTCCTATCATCTTATCTCTGGTTCTTGGGACTTGAGCTGTCAGCTTATCTGCTGAACTTGGGATTCGTCAGTCTTCACAGCCAATGAGCGGAGCCCTGCTCTCTAACCTGCCAATGTTGGGTTCACCAGCCCCTGCAGCTACGTGAATCAGGAAAAACCTTGTGGTCTTGCCTGCCGATCTTGGAATTCATCAACCTTCACAGCCTGTGAGCGGGAGCCCTGCTCTCCGACCTGCCAATCTTGGGCTCGTCAGCTTCTGCATCTGCGTGACTTAGGAGAGTCCTCTACCCTGATCTACGGACTTGGGAAATTCTAGCCTCTACAATCATGTGAGCTATTTCCTTGATATAAATCTCTCTCTCTCTCTCTCTCTCTCTCTCTCTATATATATATATATATATTCGCTTTACTGGTTTTGCTTTTCTAGAGAACCCAGCCTAAGACACTTGGTGAGACGGATTGGCACAATAGCTGCAATGATGGACTCAAAAACACCAGTGATCTTGAGGATGATGCAGAACCAGGTAACATTTAGTTTTGTTGTACATAAAGTCACCGTGAGTTTGCGTCGACTTGACAGCAGCTACATATCTCTATTGTTGTTTTAAGCTACTAAAATGAGTTGCTTGTTTTGCATCAGTAAGTAACTAAATACATCCACTCTCAAGGGTCCTTGCTCAACTCTAAAGAACCATGGTTAGCCTCTACATCTCACTGCTAGTCCAAACCTCATTATCCTGATACTAGCAGCCTTACTTTTGGCATTTTCCCTCAAAGTCATCTGCTACTCCCAGCTGTCCACAATCCAGGACTTCCAGCTAATAAACAGCTCATTTTATTGTAAAGGGGGAGAAAGAATTCATAGAGATATCCCCACCCTTTCACGGGACCAGCAATGCATTAAAGAATATGTAGATGTTCTGTAGTAGCAGGGTCTCTCACAACATTGACTGTGTGCCATAATGCTAGATGACTGTCAGAGTATTCACATGTACTTCCCCCAAAACTTTCCAACTGATAATTGCATGCACGTATTATATTTTGTAATTTTATTGTAGTAAAATATACATAACATAAAATTTGCCATGTTAACATTTTTAAGTGTTCAATTCAGTGACATTAATTATATTTACAATGCTGTGCAACCATCACCCATACATATTTAAAAATTATTTTATTTCTACTCCAAGACCTCAGGAACTATTCCAGGTACTTGGATTAACCATATAACTCATTCTGGTTAAATAACTATTTTTTTTAAAAAATCTTCTGTAACAAATATATTTTCTTTTCACAATAAATTTATACATGAATAAATGTAAAGGTATGGACTTCAAAGGTGAATGAAAATGAGCTCAAAATCTATTTCAACCAGTTACAAGCTAGTTTTGAGCAGAGTACATCTCATTTCACACTCTTATTACTGCATGTGTAAAATGAAAAAAATAATACTACCCCTACAGTAATGATGTGGAAATTAGAAATGATATATGCAAAACACCAAGCAAAATGTAAATAAGACTGAAGAATAATCATTTTTATTATAAAATTTTAAAAAGCTACGAAGCCAAAATTGTTTTATCTTCCCTAAAGTGCATAATTATGGTTATAAAGTGAAAATTATAAACAACAAAAAATGGATAACATTGTGAAGAATGTAAATTTAGAACACTTAATTGTGCTTATGAGAAACCTGTACATAGACCAAGAGGTAGTTGTTCAAAGAGAACAAAAGAATACTGCGTGGTTCAAAGTCAGGAAAGGTGTGCATCAGGGTTGTATCCTTTCACCGTACTTATTCAATCTGTATGCTGAGCAAATAATCCAAGAAGCTGGACTATATGAAGAAGAACACAGCATCAGGATTGGAAGAAGACTCATTAACAACTGTGGTATGCAGATGACACACCCTTGCCTGTTGAAAGTGAAGAGGACTTGAAGCACTTGGTGATGAAGATCAAAGACCACAGCCTTCAGTATGGATTACACCTCAACCTAAAGAAAACAAAAATCCTCACAACTGGACCAATAAGCATCATGATAAACGGAAAAAATACCAAAGTTGTCAAGGATTTCATTTGACTGAGGTCCACAATCAACCCCCATGGAAATAGCAGTCAAGAAATCAAACAACATATTGCATTGGACAAATCTGCTGCAAAATACCTCTTTAAAGTGTTGAAAAGCAAAGACGGCACCTTGAGGATTAAGGTGTGCTTGACCCAAGCCGTGGTATTTTCAATTGCTTCATATACATGTGAAAGCTGGACAATGAATAAGGAAGATCAAAGAAGAATTGGTGCCTTTGAGTTATGGATATACCATGGACTGCGAGAAGAACAAACAAATCTATCTTGGAAGAAGTATAGCCAGAATGTTCCTTAGAAAGTGAGGATGGCGATACTTCGTCTCGTGTACTTTGGAAGTTCTCAGGGGGGGACCAGTCCCTGGAGAAGGATGTTTTGATGGTTCATATTGTTTGTCTACTTGATTGGGCCATGATTCTCAGTGTTTTGGCAGTCATATATTGTTGTGATCACTTCCCTGTTGAGATTCAATATGTGATTGCCCCCATGATGGGATCTGCTGTGAGTAGTCAGTCAGTTGAAAGGGAGTTTCCTTGGGTGTGTGGCCTGCATCAAATATAAGGGGACATTCTGGCAAGGCTTGGGGATTTTTTGCTCATGCTGGATCCTGCAGCTAGCTCCTGTTCATCTGACCTCTTGTTCTTGGGACTTGAGCTAGCAGCTTACCTGCCATCTTGCCTGCCAATCTTGGGATTCATAGATCTTCACAGCCTGTGAGCAAGAGCCCTGCTTTCTGACCTGCGAATCTTGGGTTCGCCAGCCCCAGCAGCTGCGTGAATCAGGAGAAGCCTCCTTCATGACCTGTGGACTTAGGACATTCCAGCCTTTATGACCATGTGAGCCATTTCCCTGATATAAATCTCTCTCTATATATATACTTATATGCTTTACTGGTTTTGCTTCTCTAGAGAACCCAGCCTAAGGCAAACATCATGCTTGCTAAAGTAGAGGATCAGCAAAAAAGAGGAAGACCACAAAGAGATGGATTGACCTAGTGGCTGCAACAATGGCCTCAAACATAGCAATGATTGTGAGGATTTCGCAGGACCAGGCAGTGTTTTGTTCTGTTGTACATAGGGTCACTGTGAGTCAGAACTGACTGGATGGCTCCTAACAACAACAAAGTGCATAAAAATAACATTGCTACCAAATTCAATTTATTCATTGTTTTCATCCTTTTGTATATAATTATCATATATAGTGTAATATGATGACTAAAGCATGACTTTGGAATCACACTTAGTTATCTCGTGGTGCTGTAATAAAAATACCACCAGTGGATAGCTTTAACAAAGTGAAATTTAACAGAGAGAAATTTATTCTTTTACAGTCTAGGAGACTAAAAGTCCAAATTCAGGGTGCCAGCTCCAGGGGAAGGCTTTCTCTCTCCGTTGGCTTTGGGGAAAGGTCCTTGTTATCAGTCTTCCTCCAGTCTAGGAACATCTCAGTGCAGGGACTCTGGGTCCAAAGGACACGCTATTCTCTTAGCTCTTGTTTCTTGGTGGTATGAAGTCCCCAAAAATATGTGTAAACTTGGCTAGGCCATAATTCCCGGTATTGTGTGATTGTCCACCATTTTGTCATCTGATGTGATTTTCCTATGTGATGTAAATCCTACCTCTATGATGTTAATGAGGGAGGATTAGCGGCAGTCATATTAATGAGGCAGGACTCAATCTACAAGATTTGGTTGTGTTTTAAGTCAATCTCTTTTGAGATATAAAAGAGAGAAGCAAGCAGAGAGACAGGGTGATCCCATACACCAAGAAACAAGAGTCAAGAGAAGAGTGTGTCCTTTGGACCTGGGGTTCCTGCACTGAGAAGCTCCTCAACCAGACTTTCCTTCAGAACCGATAGAGAGAGAAAGCCTCACACTGGCTTTGGACTTCTAGCGTACGAGACTGTAATAGAATAAACTTCTGTTTGTTGAAGCGTTTCCATTATAGCAGCACTAGATAACTAACATACACACTAAGCACAAAGACTTCTGGCTCCAATATTCATAGATTGTGTGACAAATTACTTAACACCACTGAGTCAGTTTTCTTCATCAAAGTGTTATCATATGAGAATTAGATAAAATCATCTCTTTAAACAGGGCATTGCATTACTTAATAGTTTATAGCACTTATTGACAGTTGAGTGAAACATAGTATTGTCATATTGAAGATAAATGATATATCTTTCTTCCAGAGGGCCCTTGCCATGTAAGAATACAAGAAGACAAATAAGCTAATTTAATTAAGGCTTAAAATGAATACAGAGAAGGAGTGGGCAGTAAGTTTGGGAATAGGGTATACTAAACAGGGCACTGACTAGGAAATCAAGAAATCTGGACTTTTTCTTGGTTCTGCTACTTACAGACTCCTCCATCTTGAGTAAGTTATTTTACTGCTTCAGGCTTCAGTTTTTTAACCTGTAAAATGGGCATCGTAATATTGCCAGGTTTACCTCACCAAAAATTGTGAAGATCATATGAGATTGTGGATAGGAAGAGTCTTAAAACCTGTAAAGGATAGTAGAAAATAAATTAAGTGGGTTTAATTATAGCAAATAGAGAAAACCAAGCTCAAAACATAAACACATTGTTTTTATACTTAGATATATGTATTTTCTTCAGAATAGGGTCTTGTTTTTAGAAAGAGGTTTTTCACACTAGAGGGAGGATACTAATTAACTATCTGCAGAAGTGAAAGTCTAGCCTTTCTGTTTTATTTTATTTTTTCCAAAACTCTGCAATTCAAATCTATGCAATGATGAGTTAAATTCATACCAGCATTGTGTTCTCTGATTTTCTGCTCATTGATTGTGCATTGGAGTTATTCAATTAAGATCAATTTATAAATATATATTTTTCAGAAATGTCTTGTTACTGAACTTGGATAATTCCTTATGTTACAAAGAATGAAACCTTTTTCTATTATACGTATAGAGAGGTATATTAAGCTATATGAAAATATAATAATATGTCATGTGGCAGCATTTTCTAAGTTATTTTTCCCTTAATGTGGATTGAACAAAATATATTTGCTCATACAGAATTTACCAATCATGTTATTTTTAAGCATGCTTAGAGTGTCTCTACAAGCCCTAAATTCTCCAATTTTGAACAAATACCATGATTCATAAATATATAATATAATGTATGTGAGAGTTGATAGAAAGTCATCTCTTTAAACAGATATTACTATCTGTTCAAAAGTTCAATAGTTCATAGCTTTATTCCCAATCAAGCAAGACACAGTGTTGTTCTTGTTCAAGATACAAAGATACATCTGTCCTCTAAAATGCCCCTGCCTTTTAAGAACACAATACATGAGCATACATAAGACGAGTAGGCTAATTTGATTAAAGCTTAAAAATGTATTTAGGGAAGGAGTTGACAGTGGGTTAGGGAATAAACACAGCTAATATTTTTGGTAGATTATTATGTTGCAGGTACTATGTTAAATGGTTTATCTGCATTAACTCATTGCATTCTTACAACAAACCTAAAAGGTATATATACTATTATGATCCTTTTTTTTTACAAATGAGGAAACAAAATTTAGAGTATCAGTCAGGTTTCATCCCGGTAAACAAAGACTACGCTAAGTATTTCAAGCAGAAATTTAAAAAGACATTCTGCTGACCATGCCACAGGTTAAAGAAGAAATCAAGATGGACGTTTTTAAAGGATAATGACAAATACTGCATATCAAAAGCTGTGGAATGCATCAAACACAGTGGCTTGAGGGAATTTATAGTCTTAATTACTTATATTAGAAATAAAGAAAGCCCTCAGAATTAACGAGCTAAATTAGAAAGTAAACCATAGAATAAACCAAAATAAGATAGTAGAAGTAAAGGTATAATAAATAAAATAAAACAGAACTGCATAATTTTTTAAAAGATCAACAAAGACAAAATTTAGTTCTTTTAATAAAAAGTCTAATAAAATAAATTATTGTTGTTGTTGGGTTCCAGCAAGTCGATTCTAACTCACAGTGACCCCATATGACAGAATAGAACTGTCCCATTGTGTTTTCCTGGATGTAATCTTTATAGAAGCAGATCATCGGTCTTTCTCCTGAGGAGCCCTTAGATGGGTTTGAACCACCAACCTCTGGTTAGCAGCCAAGTGCTTAACTGTTGTGCCACCAGGGCTCCTTAATAAAATAATCTCTGGCAATTCTGTTAGAAAGAAGAATTGACTAGTGGCAATGTTACGAATGAAAAGAATATAATCACAGATAAACAAACAAAAAAAAAAACAAAAAACCAAATCCCTTGTCATTGAGTCGATTCCAACTCATAGTGAGCCTATGGGACATAGCAGAACTGCCCCATAGGGTTTCCAAGGAGCGTCTAGTGAATTTGAACTGCTGACCTTTTGGTTAGCAGCCTAAGGCTTAATCACTGCACCACCAGGGCTCCAATCACAGATACAGTAGAGAATAAAAAGATAAAAGAATAATATTGAAGACTGTATGCCATGTAATTTATCAAGAAGGAATTACAATTTTGAATAGTCCTGTAACTATTAATGAAATTGAAGTCGTGTTTAAAAAATATTCACATAAGTATCATACCAGGCCCTGATGGTTTTAAAGGCAAGTTCCACCAACTTTCAAGAAATTTCTGTATCTATTCTCCTAGACAATAAAAGAAAGAATTATTCCTCAATTCAAACTACAGTTCCAACATAATGCTGATATCAAGACTAGACAAAAATATTGTGGACCTACTTGACTCATAAGTATAGATGCAAAATAACCTTAAAAAGGTATGAAATTAAAGCCAATAGGGAATTAAAAACATAATACGCTATGACCAAATTAAATTTATTCCAGGTATGCAAGAAAAGTTTATATTAGAAAATCCATTAATGTAATTTACTCCAATAACAGACTAAAAGAGAAAATGATATAATCATCTCAATAGTTGCAGAAATTTTATAAAATTCAAAACCCATTAATGGTAATAAGCTCTTAGTAAATTAGAAATAGAGAGGAACATTCTTAATCTGATTTAAAAAAAAGAATCTGTAAAAAAATCCCTACATTATGCTAAAGGTAGAAATGTTAGAAGCCTTAGCTTTAAAATAAAGAGCAATACATGGAAGCATATTTATGACAATTCAAATCAGCAGTGTGGTGAAAGTCTTAGCTAGCACAATTAAACAAAACAAAAAAAATTATAGTCATACAATTAGAAAAGATGACATAAAATTGTGATTATTCGGAGATACCATCTTCACATATAAAAGCCAGAAACATCTACAGAAAAATTATTAGAAGTAATGTCAGCATTTAACAAGATAGACGGATATAAGATTAACATACAAAAGCCAGATGCATTTCTATTTTGCAGCAACACAAAACTAGAAAACATCCTTAAAGAGAGGACTCCATTTATAACCACATCATATACTGTATTTTTATGCAAACAACGTGTGCCTTCTACATTCGTTTGCCAACTATGCCCTACTCCCTCAAGGTATTTCACTAAGAGTGCTGTGCTAAAAAAAAAAAGGCACAACGGCATTTATGAAAATACCTGGGGCGGGGGCAGGGGGAGTAAAGGGGAGTGAAGGGGAGTCGGTCGAGGTTGGAAAACAAACATAGAAGGCTTCCATTATTTGCATAAAAATACAGTAAATATCAAGTACATAAAAATAATCCAAAAACCGATGCCCAAGACTTCTACAGGATAGATTATAAAATTCTATGAAGAGACATTAAAGACTTAATATCATGAAAACATTATTTCTCCAAAAGTTGATCTATAAAGTCAATAAAATTTCAGAAAAAAAAAATCCCCAGCAATGCCCCGCAATGTTTTTTTTTTCTTTTTAATAGAATTTTATAAGATGATTCTAAGTATGCGCGGCAAATAGAGGCCAAGCCTAGCCAAAACACTTCTGAAGAGCAAATGGGGGAGATTCATGCTAACATATATCAGGATTGATATTTAAACTACATTAATTGAGACATTGTGGTACAAGGGTAGATATAATGACCATGTATGGATGGATCTTTGGTACAACAGATGTATTATGTAAGATCAGTGGGGAAAAGGGATTATCCGTACAGAGAATGAGGGAATTGGATCCCTACCTAAAACAATATGCAAAAATCTATTCTAGCTGAATTAAGGACATAAATATGAAAAATAAAATTTTAGAACTTTTAGTAGAAAATATAGATTACAATCTTTCATGGTTGGGGTATGAAAAGAGTTCTTACATTGTTTACTATAAAAAATTAAAAATTGATAAACTAAGCTACATAAAAATGAATGATTTTTGTTCAGAAAAAAAAATCCTTAAAGTGAAAGTACAGGTTACATATTTGCACTATATACTTACAATATACACAATAGACAGAGGATCAATATCAAGAAAATATAAAATCAATATCAAAAACAAATAACACTATAGAAAAATGGCAAAAGAAATGAAGGAACCCTTTATAGAACAAGAAACACACATGACCAATAAACATATGAAGAGATGTACATTTTTATCAGAGTTATGGAAATTAAGACTATAATGAGATACAGTTTTATAACCCTTTGATTCACAAAATTAAAATGTCTGAACGTTTCAAGTGTTACAGGGGATCCACAAGATCTCTAATACCTTGCTGGTGGGTACGTCAATAAACTCTTTAAAGTGTTACAAAGCAAAAGCAAATATGTCACTTTAAGAACTAAGATGCACTTAACCCAAGCTGTGGTGATTTCAATAGCCTCATATGTGTATGAAAGCTGGGCAATGAATGAGGAAGACTAAAGAAGAATTGATGACTTTGAATTATAACATTGGCAAAGAATATTGAACATACCATGGACTGCCAAAAGAACAAAAAATCTGTCTTGGAAGAAGTACAGCCAGAATGCTCCTTATAAGCAGGGATGGTGACTCTTTATCTCACATACAGCATGTTATCAGGCGAGATCAGTCCCTGGAGAAGGACAGCATGCTTGGTAAAACAGAGGGTCAGCAAAAAAGAGGAAAACCCTCAAGGAGACGGATTGACACAGTGGCGGCAACAATGGGCTCAAGTATAACAATGATTGTGAGAATGGCACAGGACCAAGCAATATTTTGTTCTGTTGTACACAGGGTCGCTATGAGTTGGAAGTGACTCGTCAGCACCTAACAACAACATGTAAATAAGCACAATCACTTTGCAAAACAGACTATAGTCTCTCAAATATCTCGACTAAGCAATTCAATTCCTATTGTATACACAAGAGAATCCTTTGCACGTGTATAATACAAGATATATTCAAGAATATTCACAGTGGTATTATCCACAATAGCAAAAACTTGGAAATAACCCAAATGACCCTCATTTGGAGAATAAACAATATGTACTGTATTAACAGGATAGAATGTTACATTGCAGTGAAAATTAATCAACTCCAGAGTTAGGCAACAAAGTAAATGAATCTTAATCATACTTAACTATGTAATATTAAGTGAAATTCTATGTCTTAAATGATTACAGGAAACATTATACCCTATTTTAAGAGCTAAATATAGCTAAAATAGACATGACTTTTTTAGGAACAAATACAGATTCAGTAAAAAGGAATGAACACAACAATCAGAATCAGGGGGATAAGTAGGAGGATAGAAGGAAACGGATGAATGATATAGTTGGATTCCATCATGTTCAAGATCCTAGCTTCTGTTTAGCATGGGGAGTTCACAGGTGCTTATTACATTATTAATGTGCCTGTGCGTGTGTGTGTGTGAAGCATGCATTGATCAATGAGCAGAGTATATCAAACAATAAAGAAGGAAAAAAAGAAAATAAAATATATGTGTTGTTGTTGGTTATTAGTTGTCATCAAGCGGATTCCAACTCAGGGCAACCCAATATGTGCCACAGTAGAACTGCTCCAAAGGGTTTTCAAGATGGTGACCTTTTGGAAGCAGATTGCCAGTCCTGTCTTCCGAGGTACCTGTGGTTGGGTTCAGATAGTAGTCCAGAGCTTAACCACTTGTAGATTCAAACTGCTGACATTTTGGTTAACAGCTGAGCTCTTAACCACTATGTCAGCAACCAAAGCAAACCAAATTCATCGCTGTCTAGTTGATTCCGACTCAGCGAGTCTATGACCCTATAGGACAGAGTTGGACTGCCTCACAGAATTTCCAAAGAGTGGCTAGTGGATTTGAACTGCCGACCTTTTGGTTAGCAGCCGCAGTTCTTAACCACTGTGCCACCAGGGCTCCACTACACCACTCAGGCTCCAAACTATACGTACTTTGTCCTAAGTACTTTGAATAGAAACTCTCCTTTATAATACAGTGTGAACAGCCAAGATTGGAACAGTCTAGCAAATAAAAATCACTAATCAGTAATCATGATCCCGTTCTGCTCATAAACTATTTCAATTTCTAAGAAAATTTTGCCAAAAAATGTTTTTCTCTCTTAGTGAGGCAGCCCCTCATTTGCCATATGTACTTCAAAGGAGCCCAGTTTATGACAATTTAAATAATCTATATACAGAAAGTAAAGCAAAGCATGAAAAGCATCTTAAATCATTTTTAAGGTTGCATAAGCATACTAAAATAATTTTCAAAATGATTAGGTGACACTATGGGGGTGAATGAAGTCTACCTAATGAAGTATGATGTGTACATCCTTTCTTAGTTCTCTATCAATGAGTCTGCATTTTAGAAAGTTAAACAAAGGAAAGTTTAAACTGAGACCGTTAGTAAAATTCTCCTCTGGCAAATGAGACGGCTCCTGAATAGATGTCTGATATGAAACAAAAGGTAAAACTGCCTTTTTCAAGACTTATTTTTTTCTTTAGTTAAAGAAACTGTCCCTGTTTATTTTATCAAGTTCATCAGCATCGAAGAATGCATTACAGAATGACAACAAAGCTGTCACTGAGAAAATAATCTTAGTCAATTTACTTCAGACTATTCAACCTACCGTGTTATCTTCTCCAAGGGAGTGAAATGGTAACTCAACGGGAGCCTAAGCAGCAGTTTTCTATGGAGAATGATTATTTCAGTAGTGAAGTAAACCTGCTTAGAAGGGTCAGCAAGCAATTTAGAGCCTCCCTTTATCACAGTATACTGATAAAAGATAAGCTGAAACTGTCTTTCAAATTAGCACATAGCATGTAACATTTAAACATGCCCCTGGCTGAGAGAGAGGAGGCGGCTTCCCTTTGAATGCTCAGAGATTCATCCTCTGTATATTTAAGACCCAAATAGGTGATTTTAAACCACACACTTTAATGGATTGGAAAAGTAATTTCCTAAGTTTCTCAAGGAAAGAAAAAAGAACTAGAGTCTAATAGGGAAGCATGCTGCCTATGGCTATAAATGGACGTCATTGACAGTGAAGAATCAGAAGAATAAATAGGATGATTTAAGACTGAAAAAACGAAACCAAAAAAAAAAAAAACAACCCTGTTGCTATCAAGTTGATTCCAACTGGTGACCTCATGTGTTACAAAGTAGAACTGTTCCATAGGGTTTTCTTGGTTGTAATCTTTCCAGAAACAGATCACCAAGTCTTTCTTCTGTGGCACCTCTGGGAGGGTTGGAACTGCCAACGACTACGTGGGCCTATCTAAATATATTCCTTGAAGGCGGGGCCAAGATGGCAGAATAGTCAAACACTTCCTATTGTACCTCTTACAACAAAGACCCGAAAAAACAAGTGAATCGATTATATATGACAATCTAGGAGCCCTGAACATCAAAGCTAAAGTTGAGGAGTTACACTGAGCAGCAAGCGGAGGGAGAGACAGCTGAGAAGCAGGAAAGAAGTGTCAGACCTGACTTAGCCAGCACCTTGCAGGCTGGACCATTTGGCACACATGGGCTGAGGCAAGCAGTAGCGCTCCGGGTGTGTTTTACCTCCTCCGGAGAGACGGAGGTGGGGGGGCGGGTGGGAGTGGCCGTGGATCTGCAAAAAAGTTAAGTGCAAGAGTCTGACCTGCAGCACAGGATCAAAATAATCCTTTCCCCCTGAGACTTCCCTAAGGGAACAGGTGCCTCTCTTCCCCTCCCCCAACCCCTTCCTATTCTGCTCCGGTGCCGGTCCGGCAGTGTTTGATGGTTGCTGAGCCCCTTGGGCTGGAGCTGGGACCCAATGTGCCCAAGTCAGTCTCTTGACTTTGGGGAGGAAACAAGTGAACAAGCGGGCGAACAAAAGAAAAGAAGCTGCTATCTCCCCTAAGCTGGGAGCTCAGGATTACCACACTCAAACCAGTCTTGTGGCTTTAAAAAATTGCCACGCCCCCTAAGTCAGGAACTCAGGGAAGCACTGCCCCTTTGCCTAGACACAGGCACAAGGGGTCTGCGGACTTTGAATGCCTTTTACCCCTGCCTAGACCTGTGTGGGCACATTCAACAGTGTAGGTACAACAGGGTATATACCTGAAGCCTATTTTCAACTGCAACAGCTAAGAAGCAGTGGGAGATTAGTGACATTTGACATTTCCCTGCCCATTAAGCAAGGTCCTCACCTACCCATATCAGGGGTCCGAAGACGGGCAACTTCACCCATACTATCCAGCTACCCATGACAGGGTCCCAGAATAAGTGGTGCCTCCCAGTCCTTACAGTCAATAGCATTGGGTGTCCAAAGTTCAGCTGCAAAACCCACCCACCCACATGCTCTAGAGGATAGGGACACACCTTCTGCCTAGGCACTCAGGGGCAGCCGTCATCCCCCTACCTTGCTCAGCACATAACCCCCTACTGCAGCCAGATACCTGTGTCTGCTCCAATCACCCCTACATAGCCCTACCTGTCTAGGACTGTAGGTGAGAGCCTGCACCATGCACTCAGTGACCTATGACCTAGACACCTAAGATGAATCCACATAAGAAAAGTAAATGGATTCCTGTGCTCACAAACCTAGTAGCAGCTCTAACCACCTGGTGACAGAATGTGAGAGCTTCAAAGACACCAATAATCAAAGCAGCTCACGTGCCCAGCCTATTTGAGTATATCAAAACAAAACAGAACAAGAAACTAGGACACAGTATGCAAACATACAGTAAATAAATGTAATGGCTTATTGATGGCTTGGAAACAGCAGTCAATATCAAATCACATAAAGAGGCAGACCATGATGGCTCCAGCAAGTGACCAAAACAAAGAACCAGGAAACCTCCCGAAGGAAAAGAATGTCTTGGAATTACCAGAGGTAGAATTCAAAATATTAATATACAAGAGACCCCAGATAAGTAAAACACTATTGAAAAAGAAGAAGAATGTAGTAGGAGTCACACTACTTGACTTCAGAACCTACAATACAGCTATGCTAGTCAAAACAGCCTGGTACTGGTACAAAGACAGATACATTGACAAATGGAACAGAATTGAGAACCCAGATGTAACTCCATCCACCTACGGTCACCTGATCTTCAAAAAGGGCCCAAAGTTCATCAAATGGTGAAACGACAGTCTTTTTAACAAATGGTGCTGGCAAAACTGGATGTCCATCTGCAAAAAAATGAAACAGGACACATACCTCTCACCACACACAAAAACTAATTCAAAATGGATTAAAATATAAAATATAAATATAAAGCCAAAAACTATAAAGATTAAAGAAGGAAAAATAGGATCAACACTAGAGGCCCTAATACACACCATTAACAGGATACAAACCATAATTAACAACACATAAACTCCAGAAGATAAGCTAGATAACTGGGATCTTCTAAAAATTAAATACTTATGCTCATTAAAAGACTTCACCAAAAGAGTAAAAAGAGAGCATACAGAGCGGGAAAAATTTTGGGCTATTACAAATCCAACAAAGTTCTAATCTCTAAAATCTACAGGAAAATCCAACGCCTCTACAACAAAAGGATAAATAATCCAATTAAAAATGGGCAAAAGAAATGAACAGACACTTCACCAAAGAAGACATTCAAGTGGCTAACAGACACATGAGGAAATGTTTGTGATCACTAGCCATTAGAGAAATGCAAATTAAAACCACAATGAGATACCATCTCACCCCGGCATTACTGGCACAAATAAAAAAAAAAACAGAAAATAACAAACGTTGGAGAGGCTGTGGGGAGACTGGAACTCTTATGCACTGCTGGTAGGAATGCAAAATGGTACAACCATTTTGGAAAATGATATGGCACGCTTCCTTAGAAAGCTAGAAATAGAAATACCATATGATCTAGCAATCCCACTCCTAGGAATATATCCTAGAGAAATAAGAGTCATCATACAAATAGACATATGCACACCAATGTTTGTTGCAGCATTGCTCACAGTAGCAAAAAGATGGAAACAACCTAGATGCCCATCAACAGATAAATGTATAAATAAACTACGGTAAATACACACAATGAAGTACTACCCAATGATAAAGAGCAATGATGAAACTGCGAAGCATCGCACAACATGGGTGAATCTGGAGGGCATTATGCTGATTGAAACAAGTCAACCACAAAAGGATAAATACTGTATGATACTACTACCATAAAAATTCATGAAAATGTTTACACACAAAAAGAAACAATCTTTGATGGTTATGAAGGAGGTGAGGGGTAGGGATGGAAAAACACTAAATAGACAATAGATATGTGGTAACTTTGGTGAAGGGTAAGACAACACACAATACCAGGGAAGCCAGCACAACTTGTCCAAGGCAAGGTCATAGAAGCTCCATAGACACATCCAAACTACCTGAGGGACCAAATTACTGGGTTGTGGGCTGTGGGGACCATGGTCTCGGGGAACATCTAGCTCAATTGGCTTATCATAGTTTATAAAGAAAATGTTCTACATCCTACTTTAGAGAGTAGCGTCTGGGGTCTTAAAAGCCTCTGAGCAGCCATCTAAGATACTCCACTGATCTCACTCCTTTGAGAGCAAGGGAGAATGAACAGAACTAAAGACAAAGGGAAAGATTAGTCCAAAGGACTAATGGACCACAACTACCACGGCCTCCACCAGACTGAGTCCAGTACAACTAGATGGTGCCCAGCTACCACCACTGACTGCTTTGACAGGGATCACAATAGAAGATTCCAGACAGGGCTGAAGAAAAATGTAGAACAAAATTCTAACTCACAAAAAAAGACTAGACTTACTGGCCTGACAGTGACCGGAGAAACTTTGAGAGTATGGCCCATTGAATACCCTTTTAGCTCAGTAATGAAGTCACTCCTGAGGTTCACCGTTTAGCCAAAGATTAGGCAGGCTCATAAAACAAAATGACACTAAAGAGGCACACTAGCCCAGGGGCAAGGACTAGAAGGCAGGAGAGAACAGGAAAGCTAGTAATAGTGAACCGAAGGTCAAGAAGGGAGAGTGATGACATGTTGTGGGGTTGGTAACCAATGTCATAAAACAATATGTGTACTAGCTGTTTAATGAGGAGCTAGTTTGTTCTGTAAACCTTCATCTGAAGTACAATAAAAAAAAAAAGATTGATTTCCAAAAGTATTGAATTTAAATACTTTTCATAGTTCTTGCTTGCAATGTAATAGAAAGTTTAATGAAAGGATACTTATCAAAAAAAAGAAAAAGATTAATATACAGAGCTCATCAAGAAATTAGGAAAGAGATCAGCCAAAACTCAGATCAAGCCAAGCAACACACAGACAAAGCAATAGAGGAATTTAGGAAAGCTAAACAAGAGCAGAATGATAAATTTAACAGACTGCTAGAATCCATAGAGAGATAGCAAATAGAAATCCAAAATAATAACAATAAAATTTCTGAATTAGACAACTCAGAAGAAAGTCATAGGAACAGAATCAAGGCAAAGGAAGCCAATTAGTGAGAGTGAAGATAAAGTACTTGCCACCAAATTATTTGAGGAAAAATCAGATAAAAGAATTAAAAAAAAATAAAGAAACCCTAAAAATTATGTAGGACTCTATCAAGAGGAATAACCTATAAGTGACTGGAGTACCATAACAGGGGGGGATAACAGAAAATACAGAGAAAATTGTTTAAGATTTGGTGGCAGGAAAACTTCCCTGATATCGTGAAAGATGAGAAGATATCTATCCAAGAAGCTCATCAAACCCCACACAGGGTAGATCCCAAAAGAAAGTCACTAAGACATATTATAATCAAACTTGCCAAAAGCAGAGATATAGAGAAAATTTTAAGAGCAGCTAGGTATAAACGAAGGTGGACTATATGAAGAAGAACAGGGCATCAGGATTGGAGGAAGACTCATTAATAACCTGCATTATGCAGATGACACAACCTTACTTGCTGAAAGTGAAGAAGACTTGAAGCACTTAATGACAAAGATCAAAGACCACAGCCCTCAGTATAGATTACACCTCAACATAAAGAAAACAAAAACCCTCACAACTGGACCAATACGCAACATCATGATAAATGGAAAAAAGATTGAGTTTGTCAAGGATTTCATTTTACTTGGATCCACAATCAACACCCATGGAAGCAGCAGTCAAGAAATCAAAAGACGCACTGCATTGGGTAAATCAGCTGCAAAAGACCTCTTTAAAGCATTGATAAGCAAAGATGTCACCTTGAGGACTAAGGTGAGCCTGACCCAAGTCATGGTGCTTTCGATCACCTCATATACATGCAAAAGCTGGACAATGAATAAGGAAGAGCAAAGAAGAATTGATGCCATTGACTTGTGGTGTTGGTGAAGAATATCGAATGTACCATGGACTGCCAAAAGAATGAACAAATCTGTCTTGGAAGAAGTACAACCAGAATGCTCCTTAGAAGCAAGGATGGTGAGACTATATCTCACATACTTTGGACATGTTATCAGGAGGGATCAGTCCCTAAAGAAGGATATCGCGCTTGGTAGAGGGTCAGCGAAAAAGAAGAAGACCCTCAATGAGATGAATTGACACAGTGGCTGCAACAACGGGCTCAAGTATAGCAATAATTGTGAGAATGGTGCAGGATGAGGCAGTGTTTCATTCTGTTGTGCATAGGGTCACTATGAGTTGGAACCAACTTGACAGCACTTAACAACAGCAACAACGACAGAGATAAACAATAAGGCATTTATAAAGGAGACTCAACAAAATTAAGCTCTGACTACTCAGCAGAAACTTTACAGGCAAGAAGGCAATGGGATGACATATATAAAGCCTTGAAGGAAAAAAATTGCCAGCCAAGAATTATATATCCAGCAAAACTATCTCTCAAATATGAAGGTGAAATTAGGGCATTTTCTGATAAACAGAAGTTAAAGGAATTTGTAAAAGCCAAACCAAAATTACAAGAAATACTAAAGGGACCCCTCTGGCTAGAGAGTCAATAATATCAAATAACAACCCAAGACTAGAACACAGGAGAAAACAACCAGATATCAACCCAGACAGGGAAGTCACAAAAATAAGTCAAAGCTAAAATACTGATAATAAGAAAACAGAGACATCAATACGTAAAAGATGACAACGTAAAACAAAAAAGAGAGACTAAATAGTATATTCGTAGAACTTTCATATAGAGAAGTTAAGGTGCTATCAAGAAATAAAAGAATAATTTAAGCTTAGAAAATTAGAGGTTAATTGTAAGGTAACCACAAAGAAAACTAACAAATCTACACATCAAAAGAAAAAAGAAAAACATGAAGACTCAGCAAAGACAAAATCAACAGTAAAAAAGATGAAAAATACATAAAGAAAAATGACTCAGCACAGAAAATTAAGTGGAACAAAGAAACTGTCGCAACACACACACACACACACAAGCAAACAAATACATCAAAATGAGAGCACTAAACTAATACCTATCAATAATTACGCTGAATGTAAATGGACTAAATGCACCAATAAAAAGAGAATGGCAGAATGGATAAAAAAACACGATCCGTCTATATGCTGCCTACAAGAGACATACCTTAGACTTAAAGACACAGATTAAAATTCAAAGGATGGAAAAAGTATCAAGCAAGCAACACTCAAAAAAGAGCAGGAGTGGCAATATTAATCTCTGACAAAATAGACTTTAAAGCAAAATTCACTACAAAGGATAAGGAAGGACACCATATAATGATTAAAGGGTCACTACACCAGGAGGACATAACCATAATAAATATCTATTCACCCAATGACAGGAGTTCAAAAAACATAAAACAAAATCTAACAGTGTAGAAAAGAGAAAGAGACAGCTCCACAATAGTAGTAGGAGACTTCAGCACACCATTTTCAGTGTGTGAAACATCTAGAAAGAAGCTCAATAAAGACACAGAAGATGTAAATGTCACAATCAACCAATTTGATCTCATAGACATATACCAAACACTCCACCCAACAGCAGCCAAGTATACTTTTTTTTCCAATGCACATGGAACATTCTCAAGAATAGACCACATGTTAGGTCATAAAGCCAGCCTTAACAGAATCCAAAGAATCGAGATATTACAAAGCATCTTTTCTGACTATAAAGCCATAAAAGTAGAAACCAATAACAGGAACAACAAAGAAAAAAATCAAACACATGGAAACTGAACAACACCTTGCTCAAAAACTACTAGGTTACAGAAGAAATCAGGATGAAATAAAGAAATTCACAGAATCAAATGAGAATGAAAACACAACCTACCAGAACCTTTGGGACACAGCAAAAGCACTGCTCAGAAGTCAATTTAAAACAATAAATGCACATATCCAAAAAGAAGAAAGGGCCAAAATCAAAACATTAACCCTATAACTCAAACAAATAGAGAGCAGCAAAAGAAGCCCTTGGGCACCAGAAGAAAGGAAATAATAAGAATTAGAGCAGAATTAAATGAAATAGAGAATAGAAAAACAATTGAAAGAGTTAACAAGTCCAAAAGCTGGTTCTCTGAAAAGATCAACAAAAATGATAAACCACTGGCCAAACTGACAAAAGAAAAACAGGAGAGGAAGCAAATAATCCAAATAAGAAATGAGATGGGTGATATCACAACAGATCCAAGTGAAATTAAAAGAATCATAACAGAATACTATGAAAAATATACTCCAACAAATTTGAAAACCTAGAGGAAATGGGCAAATTTCTAGAAACACACTACCTACCTAAACTAACCCAAACCAAGTTACGACAACTAAATAAACCAATAGCAAAAGGAGAGATTGAAGAGGTTAAACTAAAAAAAAAAAAACTTCCAACAAAAAAAAGCCATGACCCAGACAGCTTCACTGGAGAATTCTACCAAACTTTCAGAGAAGAGTTAACACCAGTACTCCTAAGGGTATTTCAGAGCATAGAAAAGGAACGAATACTCCCAAACTCATTCTATGAAGCCAGCATGACCCTGATACCAAAACCAGGTAAAGACACACAAAAAAAGAAAATTAAAGACCAATATCTTTCATGAACATAGATGCAAAAATCATCAACAAAATTCTAGCCAATAGAATTCAACAACATATCAAAAAAATAATTCATCACTACCAAGTGGGATGCATACCAGGTATGCATGGATGTTTCAACATTAGAAAGCCACTCAATGTAATCTATCACATAAATGAAACAAAATATAAGAACCACATGATCTTATCAATCGATGCAGAAAAGGCATTTGACAAACTCCAACATACATCATGATAAAAACTCTCAGCAAAATAAGAATAGAAGGGAAATCCTTCCACATAATAAACAGCATTTATACAAAGCCAACGGCCAACATCATCCTAAATGGACAGAGTCTGAAAGCATTTCCCTTGAGAATGGGAACCAGACAAGGATGCCCTTTATCACCATTCTTATTCAACATTGTGCTGGACATCCTAGTCAGAGCAATAAAGCAAGAAAAAGAAATAAGGGGCATCCAAATTGCTACGGAAGAAGTAAAAGTATCTCTATTTGAGGATGATATGATCTTATATGCAGAAAACCCCAAGGAATTCACAAGAAAACTACTGGAACTAACAGAAGATTTCAGCAAAGTATCAGGATACAAGATAAATATACAAAAATAAGTTGGATACCTCTACACCAACAAAGAGAACTTCGAAGAGGAAATCACCAAATCAATACCATTTACAATAGCCCCCAAGAAGATAAAATACTTAGGAATAAATCTCACCAGAGACATAAAGGTCTATACTAAGAAACCTACAAGATACTACTGCAAGAAACCAAAAGAGACCTACATAAGTGGAAAAACTTACCATACGCACGGATAGGAAAACTCAATATTGTGAAAATGTCAATTCTACCCAAAGCAATCTACAGATACAATGCAATCCCAATCCAAATTCCAATGGTATTTTTTCATGAGATGGAGAAACAAATCACCACCTACATATGGAAAGGGAAGAGGTCCCAGATAAGCAAAGCATTACTCAAGAAGAACAAAGTGGGGGGCCTCACACTACCTGATTTTAGAAACTATTGTACCATCACAGTAGTCAAAACAGCCTGGTACTGGTACAACAAGAGATACATAGACCAATGGAACAGAATTGAGAATCCAGACATAAAGTCATCCACCTATGAGTAGCTGATGTTTGACAAAGGCCCAAAGTCCGTTAACTGGGGAAAAGACAATCTCTTTAACAAATGGTGCTGGTATAACTGGATATCCATCTGCAAAAAACTGAAAGAAGACCCATATCTCATACCATGCACAAAAACTAATTCAAAATGGATCAAAGACCTAAATATAAAATCTAAAACAATAAAGATCATGGAAGAAAAAATAAGGACAATGCTAGGAGCCCTA
>NW_004443970.1:6569632-6571619 GCF_000243295.1 Trichechus manatus latirostris
GCTAGCATTAATCCAAAAAACACAAAATAATAAATGTTGGAGAGGTTGTGGAGAGACTGGAGCACTTATACAGTGTTGGTGGGAATGTAAAATGGTACAGCCACATTGGAGATTGATTTGGTGCTTCCTTAAAAAGCTAGAAATAGAAGTACCATAGGATCCAGCAATCCCACTCCTTGGAATATATCCTAGAGAATTAAGAGTCATCACACTAACAGATATATGCACACCCATGTTCATCGCAGCACTGTTCATGATAGCAAAAAGATGGAAACAAACCAGGTGCCCAACAACAGCTGAATGGATAAACAAATTATGGTATATTCACACAATGGAATACTTTGCAACAATAAAGAATAACAATGAATCCATGAAATTACTTATAACATGGAGGAATCTGGAAGGTATTATGCTGAGTGTACTTAGTCACAAAATAACAAATATTGTATAAGACCACTATTATGAGAACTCAAGAAAAGGTTTAAACACAGAAGAAAACATTCTTTGATTGTTACAAGGGTGGGGAGAGAGGAGAGGGGTATTCACTAACTAGAAAGTAGACAATAATTATCGTAGGTAAAGCTAAGGACAGCACGCACTACAGGGGAAGCCAGCACAACTGGACTAAACCAAAGCTAAGAAGTTTCCTGAATACAATCAAACACTTCGAGGGACAGACTAGCAGGGATGCGGGGTCTGGGGACCATGTTTCAGGGGACATCTAGGTCAATTGGCATAACAAAGTTTTTAAGAAAATGTTCTGCATTCCACTTTGGTGAGTGGGGTCTGGGGTCTTAAAATCTAGTGAGTGCCCATCTAAGATGCGTCCATTGTTCCTAACCCACCTGGAGTAAGGAGAATGAAGAATACCACAGACACAAGGAAAGTCTTAGCCTAAGACAGAAAGGGCCACATAAACCAGAGACTCCATCAGCCTGAGAACAGAAGAACTAGATGGTGCTTGGCTACTACAATGACTTCCCTGACAGGGAACACAACAGAGAGTCCCTGATGGAGCAGAAGAAAAGTGTGGTGCAGAACTCAAATTCTAGTAAAAACACCAGACTTAATGGTTTGAGACTGGAGGGATCCCGGAAGACATGGCCCCCAAACTAAAACCATTCCCAAGACCAACTCTTCAGACAAAGATTAGACTGGACTATGGGACATAAAATGATACTTGTGAAGAGTGTGCTTCTTAGCTCAAGTAGATACATGAGACTAAATGGCAGCTCCTGTCCAGAGGCGAGATGAGAAGGCAGAGAAGGTCAGGAGCTGGTTGAATGGACACGGGAAATCCAGAGTGCAAAGAGTGCGCTATCACAGTATAGGGAAAGCAACTAGGGTCACAAAACAATGTATGTATAAATTTTTGTATGAGAGACTATCTTGAATTGTAAACTTTCACTTCAAGCACAACTATACATATATATATATGTATATATATTCCTGGAGAGATCAAAAGGAAATTTTGAGGAATAAGAAGGAGCCTTATTGTGAAAAAGTAAAATTTCTTTCCTTGCCCTTCTACTCTGAGAAATAGCCATCTGAACAAACATCCTGGGGAGTAAAAAGCCTCCAACTGCTAAGTCTGGTACGCCCTCATATGCCTATGGGGGCTAGAAAGGTTACATTGGTGAATGAAATGGGCTAGTTAATGCAAGTAGATTTACTTATTTTATTCACTTTACAAAAAAGGAGAACTTCCTTTCTAAGCCGTTAAATGTTTTTATTCTTTTTCTATTTAATTGTTGTAATTAAATGAAGTTTACGTTTCAAGTTAGTCTCCCATACAGAAATTTTTTTTTTTTTTTACATACATTGTTATGAGACCCCAACTGCTCACCACATTCTGTGACACCACACTTCTCTGCTCCACCCCTGATTACCCGTGAACATTCAACCAGCTCCTAACTCTCTCTGCCTTCCCATCTCACCTCTGGACAGAAGCTGCCCCTTTGGTCTCTTGTATCTACTTGACTAAGAG
>NW_004443970.1:6578461-6583029 GCF_000243295.1 Trichechus manatus latirostris
TCTCACCCCCAGTCCTAGAGAGGCATGGGTGATTGGTGCAGGCACTGGACTCTGGCTGTGGTAGAGGATCACGTGCTGAGCCAGGCAGGGGGCTGATGGCTTCCCCTGAAAGTCTGAAAGGAAAGCGTGTCCCTATTCTCTAGGGTGAGTAGGTAGGTGAGTTTTGCAGCCAGACTACGAGCACCCTACTCTGTTGGGTATAAAGACTCAAGGGCACCACTTTTTCTTGGACTCCTGTAGGAGGTGACTAGGCACTTTAGGTGACACCACCAGTCCTCAAGACCCTGCCGCAGATCGATAAAAGTGCCTACTTAAGGGGCAGGGCTGTTTCAAGGGTCACAAATCTGTCAGTTCACAGCTGAAGCAGTTAAAGTTAAACTTCAGATATTTTCTCTGTTGTACTGTGGTAGTGAGGACTAACACTATTGAGATGGGTCCCCACTAGTCTATACAGGGGTGTAAGGCACTCAGAGTCTGTGGACCCCTGATACCTGTGCCTAGCAAAGGAGCTGTGCTGACCCTGTGTTCCTGGCTTAGGAGGGCCAGTAGCTTATTTGTTCCCTCTCCAAGGCCAGGAGAATGGGTCAGGGCGCCTTTTGGGATCTACTTCCGGCCCAGTGGACTCCTGGTTCAGAGCGTGGAGCGAGGAGGTAAAAGGGAGAGAGGTTTTTCCCAAATGGGTTTTTTTTTTTTTAATCCCCGTGAAAGGGTGCACGCAAGTACTTATCTTAGCCTCTTGGGAGCTGCTCTTCACTGGTTTGGAGTATCCAAGCAGAATCTCTGCTTCCGGGTCTCTCTTGATGTGGAAACTGCTTCCCAAGTGCGTGCACAGCACAGCTGTTTTCCTGCTTCACTGCGGACCAGCGTGGCTGTGGCACTGCAGTTTTGCCGCTGCGGCTCTGGTGCTCTTCACTTCTTCCAAATCATCTGCCTCTCCCCTATCACTCAGACAGATTCCTCAACTTTGCCTTGTTCCGGGCTCCTAGATATTCATATAGAATGAAATCACTTGTTTTTCCAGGTTTTTGTGTAAGAGGGATATAGGAAGAGTCTAACTACTCCACCATGTTGGCCATGCCCCGAGTCATTAAATTTTTTATCATGTATCTTTTTCATAAGCATTTTCCAGGTAATTATCATAATTGTCATTATAGCTTTTTTACATGAACATCTTGCATTGAATTTTAAGAGAAACTCTGTATATACTAAGAATGTAGAAATGTTCTTCATTTCCAAAAATAATTTGCTTTCCCTCATTGTTCTTGAAACATACTCATCTAGACCTCATTTTCCAACATTTGATGGAGACGTAAGTAGAAAAATGTTTCTCTGGTATAAGACAACAGTGCAGGCATGACGGTATGGGACAACTGGCACTCAATTCAATTGTGGTAAATATTGGGGAGTAGGGGATTGTAGCACCTGCCCAAATGGGAAAGCTACTCAGTTCCATCCAATTAGTGCTACACAAGTATGCAGGTAGAGAAAAAATATTTCTGATTTTTTAAGAGAAACCTGAAATCTGGATTTTCATGGGAAATCTCCAGATTGTTTTTAACATCAACTTATGCAAGCCAAACAAAACACATTTAGGAATTGAATTGAGGTATAGGCCACTAATTGCTATCATAAGAAGCCCTAGTGACATAATGGTTAAGCTCTTGGCTGCTAACAAAAAGGTTGGAGATTGGAACCCTCTCCCTGCCCCCAGTGACTCCTGGGGTGAAGAGACCTGGTGATCTGCTTCCACAAAGATTATAGCCTGGAAAACCCTATGGGGCAGTTCTACTCTGACTCTACTTGATGACACCTAACAACTACAATTGCTATCTTTGAGACTATAGGATAACCATGTAAATGAATAGTCTTCCCTTTGGAAACATTTACTTTTAATCCTCACCCCATCTCACCACTACTTCCTCCTTTTCCTTCTCCTTGTCATCTCCTCTTTACCCCACTAGTAAGTTCTGGTTTTCAAACTATGCCCTTTCTAAAATAGAGCATGACAAGATGAATCCAGTTTGTCAAGCTGATAAAATGAAATATTATCATTGCCTAATTCACAGACAATGCTCCACTGTGATTCATAAAGTTTTTCACTGGCCAACTTTTTTTAGAAGTAGACCACCAGGTCCTTCCGAGTCTGTCTTAGTCTGGAAGCTCTGCTGAAACCTGTCCACTATGGGTGATCCTGCTGGTATTTGGAACACTGGTGACATAACCTCCAGCATCACAGCAACATACAAGCTACCACAGTATGAAAAACTGACAGATTGGATATTGGAATGAGAAAGTTCGAAACATAGAAGAAGGATTGGTAGTTGGAAAATATGACCTTGATGACAGAAACGATGCAGATCACGTGATAAAATTTTGCAAGAAAACACCAACCACTTCTTCATTGAAAATGCCTTTTTTTTCAACAACACAAACTGTGACTATAAACACGGACCTCATCAGATGGAAAACACAGGAATCAAACTGATTACATTTGCGGAAAGAGATGATGGAAAAACTCAGTATCATCAGTCAGAACAAGGCCAGAACAAGGGACCAACTGCAGAACAGAACATCAATTGCTCATATGCAAGTTCAAGTTGAAGCTGAAGTAAATTAAAGCAAGTTCATGCAAATCAAAATATGACCTTGAGTATATCCACTTGAATTTGGAGACCATCTCAAGAACAGATTTGCTGCACTGAACACTAATGACAGAAGACCAGATGAGTTGTGAGATAACCTCAAGGACATAACACATGAAGAAAGCAAAAGTTCATTAAAAACACAGGAAAGAAAGAAAAGACCAAAATGGATGTCAGAAAAGACTCTGAAACTTGCTCTTGAATGTAGAATATGTAACGAGAATGGAAGAAATGATGAAGTAAAAGAGCTGAACAGAAGATTTCAAAGTGTGGCTCTAGAAGACAAAGTAAAGTATAAGAAAATGTGCAAAGACCTAGAGTTAGAAAACCGAAAGGGAAGAACACGCTCAGCATTTCTCCAGTTAAAAAAGCTGAAGAAAAAAATTCAACTCTCAAGTTGTAATTTCGAAGGATTCTACTATAGGGTTGCTATGAGTCGGAATCAACTCACACAATGGTTTTTTTTTTTTTTTTTTTCTGTTTGTTTTTTTTATGGGCAAAATATTGAACAAAGCAAGAAGCACCAAAAGAAGATGCAAGTAATACACAGCGTCACTGTACCAAAAAAAATATGGTCAATGCTAAACCATTTTAGGAGGTAACATATGATCAAGAACTGATGGTATTGAAGGAAAAAATCCAAGCTGCACTGAAGGCATTGGCAAAAAAACTAAGCTCTAGAAATTGACGGAATACCAATTGAGATATTTTAAAACTGGATGCAATTTTAATACTGGAGGTGCTCACTCGTCAACACCAAAAAATTGTGAAGACAGCTACTTGGCCAACCAACTAGAAAAGATCCATATTTGTGCCCATTCTAAAGAAAAGTAATCCAACAGATTGCAGAAATTAATGAACAATGTCATTAATATCACATGCAACGTAAAATTTTGCTGAAGATCATTCAAAACTGGTTGCAGCAGTACGCTGACAGCGAACTGCCAGAAATTCAAGCCAGATTCAGAAGAGGACGTGGAACCAGGGATATCATTACTGATGTCAGATGGATCTTGGCTGAAAGCAGAGAATACCAGAAAAATGTTTATCTGTGATTTATTGACTATGCAAAGACATTCGACTGTGTGGATCATAACAAATTATGGATAACATTGTGAAGAATGGGAATTCCAGAATACTTAACTGTGCTCTTGTGGAACCTGTACATAGACCAAGAGGCAGTCATTCAAACAGAACAAAGGGATACTGCATGGTTTAAAATCAGAAAAGCTCTTCATCAGAGTTGTATCCTTTCACTGTATTTCAGCAAAATAATTCCAGAAGCTGGACTATATGAAGAAGAACGCAGCATCAGGATTGGTGGAAGATCATTAACAACCTGCAATATGTAGATGACACAACCTTGCTTGTTGAAAGTGAAGAGGACTTGAACCACTTACTGATGAAGATCAAAGACCACAGCCTTCAGTATGGATTATAACTCAACATAAAGAAAACAAAAATCCTCACAACTGAACCAATAAGCAACATGATGATAAATGGAGAAAATATTGAAGCTGTCAAGGATTTCATTTTACTTGGATCCACAATCAATGCCTATGGAAGCATCATTCAAGAAATCAAATGACTAATGGACCACAGCTACCAAGGCCTCCACCAGACTGAGTCCAGTACAGCTAGATGGTGCCCTGCTACCACCACTGACTGCTCTGACCGAGATCACAACAGAGGGTTCTGGATAGAGCTGGAGAAGGATGTAGAACAGAATTATAACACACACAAACAAAGACCAGATTTACTGGCCTGAAAGAGACTGGAGAAACCCTGAGAGTATGGCCCCCAGACACCCTTTTAGCTCAGTGGTGAAGTCACTTCTGAGATTCACCGTTCAGCCGGGGATTGGACAGCCCCATAAAACCAAATGGGACTAATGAGGCACAGCAGTCCAGGGACAAGGACTAGAAG
>NW_004443970.1:6584265-6616407 GCF_000243295.1 Trichechus manatus latirostris
TGGTAAAGTAGAGAGTCAGCGAAAAAGAGGAAGACCCTTGGTGAGATAGATTGACACTGTGGCTGCAACAATAGGCTTAAACATAGCATTGATTGTGAGGATGGCACAGGACCAGGCAGTGTTTCATTCTGCTGTACACAGAGTCACTGTGAGTTGGAACCAACTCGACAGCAGCTAAAAATAACAACAACAATTTACAGAAGAAAAATATATTCATGGTTAAGAGAATCTCAATCTGAAAATTTTCTTCTGCAAACTAGTCAGTGATTGCTACTCATCCATATCTACCTGACAAGAGACCCGATCACGTATAGTTTGACATCTTTCACTACTTACATTCATGTTTATTGGAAGTTGTGATTTTTCCACTCAATACATATAATGCAGCCATTATATTTTTTGCTAATATACAGTTTGGCAGACTGTGTCATTCTTTTTAGCTTCCCATTCTTAAACTTCTTTCCTTTGTCTTCTGAAACCCTAATTTCACAAGACAAATGAATTGGATCTCTCAATGGGAAGCTAAAAAAAAAGAAGACAAATATGCACCAACAAAAGTTGAAAATGGCATTATTATCTATATTCCAATCTACCTTGAAGCCAGAGTATAAGCATACGTCTGTGCTGGACCAATCAGCCGCTCCATTGCAGATGCTGAAACCCAAATTAGGAATACAAAACAAAGCCTGTGCAGAATACTTTCTGGTGAGAGTTCCAGAAGGGGTGACCTTTCCTAGATATCCATCTTGCATAGGTCACAGGGTCAATTATGGTTCTAGCTGCAATGCTCAGTGTTCAGCATCTGAGAACTTGCAGTGGCAGCTAGGATGACTATGCTCAGGAGCAGTGCCCAGCCAAGGTGCCTAGGAGGTTGTCTTTTCCCAAGGCATAATTTGGACATTGTTCCTGGCTGTTGAGCTTCCAAGCTTGGTTCTCCATCCATCCAGAAAACTTTGTATCTTAATAAATTCCTTTTTTGTTTCAATATCCAGACTTGGTTTCTGTTGCTCACAATAAAGCTCCTTGAATTATACAAAAATTAAATAGGTCAATAGTTACAGTATTTTTTTCATGATGTCCAAGAATTTTAGCTCATGAACAAGTTTAGAACCACTGCTCTAAAAGTGGACATAAAGCATAGCAGTTTTTACTATGGACTCTGGTTCAAATCTTGACTCTGCTACTTCCTAGATATGTGACCTTAAGCAAGTACTTTAATGGCTATGTGCCTCAGTGTTCTCATGTATAAAAAGAGGACAATAATAATTAGCATCTGTCTTATGGGATTGTTGTGAGAGTTAATTGCTAAGAACTTAGTGAACAGTCAAAAAATGTTGCCTATTGACATTAGTTTCCCCCTGAGCTATAACAGAGGGAGAATAAGGTCACACAACTTGGTGGGTCTCACTCTTGGCATAGCTGTACTACCTGCCCCTGCCTCCCAATTTGGATAGATGGTAAAGAAATAAATAAAAACAGAAAGGAATTCAAATATCCTGGAGCTAGAGCACTTGAAAGGGCAAGAGTAGTTCGGTGGTAGAACTCTCGCCTTATGTGGAGACCTGGGTTTGATTCCTAGCCAATGCAGCTCATATGCAGCAACCACCCATCCATCAGTGGAAGCCTGAGTGTTTCTCTGATGCTGAACAGATTTCAATGGAGCTTCCAGACTAAGAAGAAAGGCCTGGCAATCTACTTCCGAAAATCAGTCAATGCAAAACCTATGAATCACAATGTTCCGATCCGCAAACAAAGGGGCAGTGCAGGACCAGGCAGCCCTGAGTTTTGCTATGCATAGGGTCACCATCAGTTGGGGTCCAACTCTATGACAGCTAACAATAACAGCACGGCGCTTGAATTCCAACCTCTCCTGAAGGCAATCAGGTGACTGCTGTTCCCCAAAGGGCTAGAACCGTAAGAGAGAACTCCCAAATAACACCTATGTCCTTAATCTTTCCCTTTATCATTCTGGAAACATTTCTAGGATGCTTCACCTTTTCCATTCCTACAGTTTCTCCCAAGTCCACTGTCTTTGCGAGGCCCTTGGAATGTACCAGTGAATAAAACTGAAATATATCCCTGGCCTCATGGAACTTGTATTTCATATCCAAATATATAAATAAGTAAATTATATGGTACGTTGTAATATGAGTAAGTGCTGTGGGAAATAATGGAGAAAGATGAGGGCATCTAGAGTGCCCAGGGTACGAGGTGCAGCAGGTTACAATTTTAAATAGAGGGGTCAGGGTAGGCCCTTTAAAAAGGTGATATTTAAGTAGAAACTTAAAGGTTGTCAGGGAGTTAGCTGTGTAGATATCTACGGTAAGAGAATTCCAGGCAGAGGGAACAGCCGTTGCAAAGACCTTAAAGAAGGTGCATGCCTATTATGTTGGAAGAACAGCAAGGAGATTAGTAAAGCTGAAGCAAAGTACGTGGAGAAGGTTCATTGAATGAGATCACAGAGATTATTTTATATACGACCTTGTAGTTATTACAATGACTTTGGCTTTTATTCTGAGTCAAATGGGAAGCCATTGGAAGGGTTTGAGGAGAGGAATGACATAATGTAATTTATGTTTTAAAAGTATCATTCTGGCTACTGTTTTGACAAACAACTATGGAGTGAGGTGAGGCAATGACAGGAGCAGGATTCTGTTAGAAGACTACTTCAGTAATCCAGCAGAGCAATGATGATGTCTTATACCAAGATGGTAGCAATCTAAATGTGAGGATTGTTCACATTCTGTTTATCATTTGAAGGTAAAGCAAACAAGATTCCCTGATACTTTATTTCAATCTACTCTCTCTGTCTTGTCAGTCTCTTCCCTCTGTTTTGTCTTGCCTCCTCCCCCCAATCACCATGCTACCACCATATGGATGTCAGATAAATCTTTCTACAGTTCAAATGTTATCACCCTACTTCCCTGGTTCACATTCTATGGCCTTCCATAAATTTTATAAAATAATTTTTTTAGTATAGCATACAAGACCTTTCATGAGCTGGCACCTGTCCACATCCCCAGCCTCATCGCTTCTTCTTCCTCCGTCAGCTCCCTTTGCTTCAATCAGAGCACACCAAGGGACTTGCACTTCCCTGAATTTGTCTAGTTACTTACGTGGAAAAAATACAATTCCCACTTTTCTGACACAAAATACATGTATCAATCAAAGCAATTCTCAATTCTGTTTCCCTCCGTTCCATTTCTGTTCTGACACCTGCTGCACCTGCAGCACTTCTTCCTCTGACCCTCATCACTCAGAACCAGGTCAGACCTCACAAGGGAAAGGGCACGGTCCGCCAGACTGCACAGGCAGCCCAAGACTTCAGATGTCAGCTGCAAGCTTGGGAATCTTAAGGACACCCTCACTTCCGACCTGCTGGCTACAAATCAGGGGATTCCTCTCCATCCTCAAGATACCAGCTGTAAGTTGAGGGGTCCCTTTGGGTTTGAAAATTCCCTAAAATGACTCACAGAACTCACAGAAAATGGTATACTTATGATTACAGTTTCATTATAGCAAAAAGGATACAAATGAAGAGATGCATAGGGAGAGATCTAGGAGGTTCCCATCACAGAGCTTCCATGTCCCAAAGGATACCCTACACTCCCATGGGCATGGATGTCTGTAGCCAACCAGGAAGCCCATGGAGCTTCCCTATCCAGAGCCTTTACTGGGGCCTTATTGTGTAGGCATGATTGATTGCATCATGCCCTCATTCTTTAGGTCAGCTGGTATCATGCCATTCAGTGATCTTTCTGGCCTGGGCAGCACCTACCCGAGTCACACCATTAGCATAAGCCCTCACCTGTGGTCTAGAGGCCTCATCAAAGGCATCTCAATTACTGGAAAATCTCTAAGGTTTTAGAGATTATCTTTCAGGATAACCCCACACTACTTCACACATGTCTGTTCTTCTTCCCATAATGCCTTTCCCCAGCACTCCACATGACTGACTTCTACTATGAAGTCACTTAATCCAGTGTTTAGTGAAAAAAAGAACTTTAGGAAAGAAAAAAAAAAGTGACTATGAATAATTGTTTAGAAAAAGTTCGAACAACAAACTGCAGAACATCAATTACATTTATGAAAAGCAGTGCACATAATTACATTCCTGAGTTCATTTGATATGAGTGAGAAAGATGAAGGCTTCACATACGCAGAAGCTTCAGTTAATTATGAGCCAGCAAAGGCAATACAGCAGATGGGAACTCAGAATAACCTTGTTTTTCTGGATTAAGTGACACTCTTTGTGCCACTTAGTCACTAAGTGACCTTGAAAGGGCCACTTAAGTTTTCCAAAATTGTTTCTCCATCGGAAAAATGGACTCTCTATCTGTAACCTGCATCCAAGAGAAATTTTGAAAAGGATCTGATCAAAGTTTAAGTAAAAGAGCGATATAATCTGGTTTATGTTCTAAAAAGATTAGACCGGCTATTTTCTATAGAATAGCAAGCAAGCAAGATTTAGTTAGGAAGCTATTACAGTAGTTCATGCAAGAAAGGGTGGCGCCTTGAGTTAGGATTGAGTCCCTGGGCGGTGTAAACTGTTAACATGCTAGGCTGCTAACTGAAAGGATGGTCATTTGACTCCACCCCAAGTCACCTTGAAAGGCACCTGACGATCTACTTCCAAAAAAATTTCCAGTGAAAACCCTATGGAAGCACAGTTCTACTCTGACACATGTGAGATCGCCATCAGTCAGATTTGACTCTACGTCAATTTGTGGGTTAGTATTGTTGCACTAACAGTGAGAGAAGCAAGTGGGTTCAGAATGTATGTTAGAGGTGGGGTAGATACTACCTGTGAAGTATTGATGGATATCAGATGTGGGAGCATCCTAAGGATCAGTGTTTCAGAATAATCAAGGATAACTCCAGGCTTTTGTTTGAAGCAACTATGTAGAAGCCAGTCCTTTGTGTTGTGCAAACTATTGGAAGATGTCTTTGAAGTCAAACACCCAACTATATACCTGAATATGAATGACCAACACTTCTCTCTACCTAACTTTTTGCACAGTTCCATTTTCTTGCTAGAACAAGCTTCTGCTCTCTGTGGCTATAATATTTAATATTATGTCCTCCAGACAGACTAGACTTCTCAACCTCTGAAACATGCCCTCCCTGTGCCAACCGTAGCCAATAACTAGACTTACTTCCAGGGCATTGTCTCTCCAAATATGCCCCGACATTAACTAGGCTAGGCCAGTCCATAGTCTAACGCATAAAGAACATTGAAAGAAGAGATAATTCCAGTATTTGCAATATTATAAATCATTTACAGATGTTCTCCAAACATACACAATTATCAAAATCACTTGTTTAAAATGCAGATTCCTGGACTCATCCCAGACCTACTGAATCAGAATCTCCCATAGAGGATATTATGAACCTGGATTTTTTTTTCCTTTTCTTTAACAAGTTCCCCTGAGTTATATCAAAGATGAGGCAAGTTGGAAACACTCATCTAAACCCAAACCCTCCTTACAAAAGAAGGAACAAAAAGCCCAGAGTAGTTAAGTAATTTCCAAAAGAAGCAGTTCACCTCCTGCAAATGAGAAAGTTTTTCTTTTTGCTTTCTTCTTTTTACTTTCTTCATTTCACATCAAATATGTAGAAGGTACATGTTTTTGATCAATCTCCAAGAGGACTGCTAACACTTCCTAATCCTGTCTTCCAGGAGAAGTGACTTTGCAAATCTAAAACAGTCCCAGGAACTGCTTAATCTCTTCCTCATGAAAAGTTCACCTTGAAACAATGGCAGCCACGCTATTCTCGGAAAATTATTTCTTCTTAATTGGGATCATCTAGAGAGGCTTGGAACCATAGAGGCTGTCTTTGCCAAGTTTAAAAAAAAAAAAGGTGTCCCTTTGTCCTTATTATTTTCAAGCTCTTGCACACCATGAGGCTCTCGTTGACATCAATAGGCATTATGCATGTGAAAGGGCAGCAGGAGCAGGCTCATTATCTCCAGCCCCAGCAGAGAGAAATGCAATAATAATCATTCTCTGCTTTTCTTGAGGTTTTTTTTACTGGTGTTAGAAACATAAGTAACCTTAGTCCTGTGGGTTAGGGTGAGTAAAACCTTTTTAATTTGGCAGATGGGTTTCAATTTCTGATCAACAGACACAGGGTATGGGGGTAAAGGGACCCATCGAATGAGAGAAACTCTTCTTATCTATAAAGCTAGAATAATTGATCTGGTTTTAAGAAGAGCAGTGACTCGCCAATGATACCTTCGTAAGGCACCCTAACTCTTAAGTAAATGAGGGCTTTATGTGTCTATAGCAGTCAAAAGTACCTATGTGAAAGAGAAGGGCAGACCAGAGAAAATGGGGTAACCGACTCCAAGAGCATTATTAGGTCAAACCATTGTGTTTATTGGGGTCTTCTACTCTTTTCCCTGACAGAAGAATTGATGTGTTTGAACTATGATGTTGATGAGGAATATTGAATATACTAGGGACTGCCAGAAGAACAAGCAAATCAGTCTTGGAAGAAATAGATCCAGAATGGTCCTTAGAAGCAAGGATGGCGAGACTTCGACTTGCTTACTTTGGACACATCATCATGTTTGGTAAAGTAGAGGGCCAATGGAAGTCATCAGTTAGGTGGATTGACACAATAGCTACAATAACAGATTCAAACATACCAACAATCATGAAGATGTTGCAGGACCAGGCAATGTTCTGTTCTGTTATATATAGGATCACTATGAGTCAAAGCCTACACACTGGCAACTAACAACACTCTTTTCTCTATGAGGAGCACTTCTGAAGAGTTGTTGCAGCCCTACATCATAGTTCTTATGAATAGAGTTAGGTCTCAATTATCTGTGCCAGTAAGAGAACACTGGCACAGATCATTTAAATCAACAGAAAATGCACACACCTGGATTAAAGCTTGGCTTTGCTTCTTTCTGAAAAGTTATATCATTACCACTTTGAATCCTTCTCTTTTCCTGTTTCCATTCTGACACCACCAAGAGAAGGGGGTCATTCATCAGATTTCCTTTGCCTATGAGAAGCTGTAAGAATAAAAATCTTATTTTCTCCTAGTGGCAATGGTTTCCTCTTCTTTACCTGTGTACTCTCTAGAGCTATCTACAAACAGACTTTTACATTTCTCTCTGCTCTGCCCAAAAGAAAAGGGTTTCATAGGCATCATCCTTTCCAAAGAGTGCTCTTTTAATTGAGAACAAGATTTCAGAAGTAGGATTTATTATGAATATCTGTAAAGCACTACTTTGGTAAGCCAACCATTTATGTAAACAGTACTCCTTTTAAACCAAGCTGGATCACACCAGTCACTCCATCAAGCTCAAAAAAAATTAAACCCATTGCCATTGAGCCAACTCGGATTCATGGCAACCCCATGTGTCACAGAGTAGATAGGCTCCATAGGGTTTTCTTGGCTGTGATCTTTACAGAAGTAGATCACCAAGCCTTTTTTCCACGGCACCTCGGGGTGGGATAGAACCATCACCTTTAGGTTACTTGTTAAGAGCAAATTGTTTATGCCACCCAGGGACATAGTCTATCAAGAACAATAAGCCACAAAATCACTATCAAGAAAGTGGAGGTCACAAAGATCTCAATTTTCTGAAGTAATCCAGTGAGAAGAAATCTTCAATTTTTGTCCTAAAACCATTCTAGAACACAGTTATCTATTCCTGCTCCTTTTTCTTGCTACCAGCAAGAAAGCCTATTTTTGTTTTGTTCTGTTTTCTAGCTTCTGAAATGCATATTGGCCACAGCCTTTTCAAATTTAGTGAAAGGCAAGAGAAGGTCTGTCTGATCTTTGCTCTCCTCAGCTATTTTCAGTGTGCTGATTCATCACTATCCCTGCTATTCTGTTGGAAGCCTGGACCACTCGGCGTACGCTAACTCCACGTACTCACAGCTGACATCTCTTAGCCCCTGTTGCAAATATGCATCCCTCCTGATTCAAGATTGCACGCCTGTGTGTGAGAGAGCTAAAAGCCAAGAATCTCCCTTCTCTGGTGGGTGGTAAAGTGAAAGAATAAAAGCCAAGAACAGTATGAGTATTTTTCCCAAGCTATGCTTCAAATTTATGATTGTTACCAAACCACACTGGCCCCTGAGCTAGATTATTCTTTGAGGGCAAAGACCATGACTGATACTTGGTTGTATCTCTCTCAGCACCTAGTCTAGCATCAGTCACACAGTAAAGATCAACAAATCCTTACTAATGAACAGAAAACTTGGTGGGGCTTTTAAAAATTATCTAATTAAAAGCCCTTATTTTACAAATAGTGAAACAGAGTATAAAACAATGATACAGAGTGTCTGAAGTCACATACATAAACAACTAGTGACTGAGATAGATCTGGAATCTGGAAACCCAGTATTTGCTTCTCAATAGCTTTTTTCCATGTAACCCTTATGTCTCAGTTATGTGCACAGCTGAGGTTTTACTGCCATTTTAACTTACCTATCTTAAATATCTGCTTTGGAGTGCTCTCCTGCAAAATCTACTTCTGATTTCACACTCATGGAACTGATCTTGGGTGTTTTGAAGGAGGTAGCTTAGATGTCTCTACCCTATGGTTTCGGGAGAGGAGGAGTATTCTGTTTCGTTGTTGTTGCCAGCTGCCGTGGAGTTGCCACCTACTCACAGCGACCCCATGCATAACAGAGTGAAACACTGCCCAGTCCTGCATCCTTTCCATGATTGGTTGGGGATAGAACTGTTGTAATCCATAGGGTTTTCACTAGCTGATTTTTGGAAGTAGATCGCCAGGCCTTTCTTCCACGTCTGTCTTAGTCTGGAAGTTCTGCTGAAACTTATCCAGCATCATAGCAATAGGCAATCCTTCACTGACAGACAGCTGGTGGCTGTGCTTAAGGTGTGTTGAGTGGGGATTGAACCCGGGCCTCCCGCACGGAAGATGAGAATTCTACCACTGAACCACCATTCCCTCCCTTGTTTTATGTTTAGGGGCCACCAACCTGCATGAGAGAAAGCCTACATTATGCTGTCTCTTAACTCATACTGGCTTCTTTGGTCTTATCATTACTTTCCTCTCAGGTTTTAACAGTCATAGCTCTTCATATTCCAGCAACCTGGTCCTCTAAACCCAGCCACTTCAATTCTCAGTGCAGGAGATGCTTGGTTCCACAATTCCAGCTCCCTCAACACATCTTTCCTTCTAGAGAATCAGGGCAGAAATTCAATGTAATAGCCATTTATTGAGCACCTCTCATGTACAAAATTCAATGCATTTGGAAGAAAATATAGATGAACGTGTCGGTTTTCCTACAGTTCACCAAAGTGATAACCCAACTGCCGTACGCAGATCAAATACCTAATGGGAGCAAGTGCTTAATAAATAGTAAATTACAAACAACTACTTTTTTTAATTGATTTGAATGAAAAGTGCATAGCTCCTCAAGGGGCGAATCATTTTTTATTCATTCACTGAGTTATTCGTTTATTCATAAATATATTAAACAACCAAAAACCAAACCCTTTGCCACCGAGTCCATTCCGACTCATAGGGACCCTATAGGACAGAGCAGAACTGCTCCACAGGGTTTCCAAGAAGCGCCTTGGTGGGTTCATACTGCTGACCTTTTTGTTACCAGCTGAACTCTTAACCACTACACCACAAGGAGTTCCGTAAATATATTAGGTATCTAATATTTTTCAGGCACTGTCTTGGAAAATGGGGATACAAAGGTGAATAACTCCAGATCCTTATGCTCCATGAACTTACAGACTAACAGAGAGAGACAGACACAGAAAAAGAAGAACAATAGAGTAAAGAAGTTACTACAGCAGAAATCTCTGTTCTATGGAAGGATGTTAGCATAGACATGGTGATCAAAGACAGAGGAGTCAGTTTATAGAGCATCTTAACATGAAAGACACTCATCAAGCAGTGGAAGAAGAGTTATGTTCCAAATGGAAACTGGAAAATGCACTGAGACGTGGTGCGACCTGGCATATTACACAGGGCTGGAATAAAGGAGGTGGGAGAAAAAAGAGGTGGAGCTGGGGATAGACAGAAATGGATAGGAAAGAAAAAAATCACATAAAGTCTTCAGCATCATGATAAGAATTTTAAAATTTATCCGGTGGGCAGTGGAAGAAACTGAAAGTTTTTTTTTTTAGCAGTGGAAGGACTTGATTATATTTTGGGTTAACTGCAAAGATGTGGCAAAGTAAGGACATCAGTTGCACGGATGGTACCACTCTATAGTCCAGGCGATGCTTTAAGTTGTGGAGTAGAAGCAACAGTAGAGGTTAGATAAAAAGCTGAAAGGAGATACCATCTACAGGATCTAATAATAAATTGTATTTTGGACTTTGTGGTGGGCAGAATGATAGTTCTCCAAACATGTCCATGCCTTAATCCATGAAGCCTGTAAATATGTTACCTTACATGGCAAAAGAGATTTGACAGATGTAATTAAGGTTATGGACATTGAGATGGGAAAATTTTACTGAATTATCTAGTTTGGTCCAAACTTATTACATGAGTCCTTAAAAGCAGGGAACCTTTTCCAGCTGTGGCATGGGAGAGATGAGATAGAAGGCAAGAGAGGAGTGATTCAAAGAGTGACGTGTTCAACCATCCACTGATAGCTTCGAAGATGAAGGGAGGGGCCATGAGCCAAGGAATGCGAGTGGCCTTTAGAAGCTGGGAATGGTCCTTAGCTGACAGCCAGCAAAGAAACAGAGATCTCAGTCCTACAACCACAAGGAACTGAATTTTGCCAAAAAAAAAAACAGAACAGAACAAAACAAACGAGCAAGGAAGTGGATCCTCCTCTAAAAAAAAAAACCAAAACCCACTGCCATAGAGTCAATTCTGACTCATAGCAACCCTATAGGACAGAGTAGAATTGCCCCATAGGCTTTCCAAGGCTATAAATCTTTACAGAATTAGACTGCAACATCTTTTCCCAAAGAGCGGCTGGTGGATTTGAACCGTTGACCTTTCAGATAGCAGCCCTGCACTTTAACCACTGCACCACCAGGCCTTCAAAAAAGAACATAGCCCTGCTGACACTTTGATTTTAGCCTGGTAAGATCATGTCAAACTGTTAACCTAGAGAACTTTTAAAAAGTGATAAATTTGTGTTGTTTAAGCCACTAAATCTGTAGCCATTTTTATGGCAACAATAGAAGAGCAAAAGAGGAGTCTAGATAATTCCCCCATATCTAGCTTGGAGATGTAAGGCAAAAAAGGAATATTCCAGGGAGATTTAAAAGGAAGGATAAAAGAGGTAAAGAAGAATCGGGAGAGGGCGGAGTCATAGAACTAAGGGATAAAATAACTCCACGAAAGGATTGATCCAAACTGATAACTGCAAGAGGTCAAGTAATATGGACTAGTAACCTTATTTTCAATGAACCAATGTGAGCAGAATCTTTAAAGGATTAAACCAGAAGGTGGAAACAATACTGTCTTTCAATCCTAAAGCCTGTGCGCAGTGGGAAGACTTCCTGTGAACTCGTTCAGTCATTTTCAGGAGATTATTTGGCCCTAATATAGTCAAGGGAGGCACTGTCCGCAGAGCAAGTAAAAGCATGACGTGTGGTCTCTGTCTCCCTCTTGATTTAGTGACTTCAGGCTTTGTGAATGTGTGCCCTAGTAGGGAAAGCTTGTTATATTTCAAATCACTTAAAGTACTATTTGCAAGTCTAAAAAGGCTAGTGATTTTCTTTATTCCCTAGAATTCCTGTGGTGGTAAATGCGACTGTCAAAGAGTTCAAAAACTCTAGTTGATCACTCCAGTTCTCCTGAATGCATACAAACTTTTGACTGATCAGCTCCTTTTTTATATAGGTGCAGCTACTTTAGGCCCACATTCCTCACAAATAAACTTGTGGGAACCTGTCTTATTCATCTTTGTAGTCCCAGCATCTAATCAGTGGAAGGAACATAACATAACTACCAGTTGCCATCTAGTCGATTCTGACTCATGCTGACCCCATGTGTGTCAGAGTAGAACTGCACTCCATAAGGTTACCAATGACCGACTTCTCAGAAGTAGATCACCAGACCTTTCTGCCAAGGTGCCTTGGGGTGGACTTGAACCTCTAATCTTTTGGTTAGCAGCTGAACTCATTAACCATTTGTATCACCCAGGGACTCCTGGGAACGTAGTAGGTCAGCAATACATCTTTTTTGACTGTATTGATGAATAAAGGAGGTTTGTAATAAATTTGAATTTCTCGTAATATCTAAAACATAATTTATCACATGACTTTCAAAGACTTCCATCACTATGCATAATATCCATAATATTCACACTTAATTCTTTTAAAATTTGTAACAAAAAAAAACCTTACATTAGCATGGAGATAATATTCAAAGTACTACACACTTCTGTACATCTCACAGAGCTTTGTTGCAGAAAAGTGTTGTTCCAAGAAAGTACCTTATTCTGATGAGGCTGGTTTAGGACACAGATGATGTATGTCCTTGACTATATTCAGGTTCACAGAACACAGCACATATTTTCCTTTGAGAAATAACAGAGCATTGCCTTGCCCCAAGCATCCCTAGAAATACTTGGTGTTATTTGAAAATCTCTTTGCTATTCCTAGGCAGCTTTTCGCAGTATTTCCTCAACTAGATTTTTAATTGTCTGTTTGTCCACATTAACCTAAACTGCTTCTTTCTTTATAGCATGCCCCAACGATACTCTTCAGGACCACAATCCACTCCAACAAGAGTCTACATTCTTCAGTTTAGCTTCTTGGATTTTCTGCACTGGTAGGGGACTCAGAGATGATTTCATCTGATCCACTCATTGAGAGGATGAGAAAACTGAAACTAAGGAAGTAAGGTGATTGTTCAGGGAAAAGGCTGGTGGATGACACAGCCAGATTTCAACCCTTGTCTTCTGACTCAGAGCTGAGTGTTCTTTCCACAACAATTTACAAAGATATCCGTATTTCTTATAGGCTTCTTCCAAGTTGTTGCTGTTACCTACCATTGAGTCGACTCCAATTCATTACAAGCGCATGAACAACAGGATGAATTGCTGCCTCGTCCCGTGCCATCCTCATAATCACTGGCATGCTTGAGTCTATTCCTGCCTTCCAACCTCATCTTCCAACACTGTATAAGACAGTGTTTTCTTTGTAATCCATAGGGTTTTCCACTGGCTGATTTTCAAAAGTAGATCTCCAGAACTTTCTTCCTAGTCTATCTTAGTCTGGAAGTTCCACCAAAACCTGCCCACTATGAGTGACTCTGCTAGTATATGAAATACCAGTGGCATACCTTCCAGCATCATAGCAACACATAAGTCACCACATTATGACAAACTGACAGGCGGATGGTGGCCAACCAAATTAGGCAAGACTTGTTTTTCTGGCCAACTTTAAGGAACGATTCTTTTGGCTCTTCCTCAAAGTGTTAGGCTGAGATATACAGATGATGAAATCAATCACATTACTACCTGTAAATAAGTTCATGATTTCCCGTAATTTTGAAGATGGGACTTTTTAAAAAAATTTCTACATCAAGTATTTCCTTTCCCCTGCTGCCTTCCTCCCACCCATACAAAAAACACGCCATCAAACGTTTATTCTTCCATTCATTTATTTGTTCATTCATTTATATAGGATTCTTCATTTTGCCAATTTGTTTCTAAGAAAAAAGTACAGAGATAGAAACAGAGACATTGACCTCAGGGAACACTTATGATGCTTTATATTGAAGGGGGCTGGGGGCAGGCTTCATTGTCTTTACATGTTCCTTTTTTGTCTGGAATTGTTGATATTTCTGTTCCAGCAAGTTTACAGGCCTAGGTTTACGTGACTAGAGAAAGTAGAAGAGATTTTAAAATAGCTTTAACAAACATTTTACTTAAAAAAAAAAATGTGTTTATTCTTCAATAAAGGTTAATTTAAAAATAGTTTAATTTGATGACGGTCAAGTAAAACCTCTTTGGAATGAGAAGAGTTTACACGAAGACTAGAAAATTTTAAGGCTGGGAAATACACATAGTTAGATTGATAAAAAGCAACCTCCTTCTATTTCAAGGATGGAATTGGGTCCTATCCTTGGAATAGTCAACTGCGTAAATATAAGAGAGAGAGACATAGGTAGGCAGTTGTCTGCCGTCGAGTCGATTCCAAGTAGAATTACCCCATAGTGTTTTCTAGGCTGTAATCTTTACAGGAGCAGATCACCAGGTCTTTTCTCCCATGGAGCAGCTGGTGGGTTCAAACCACTGACCTTTCAGTTAGCAGCCAAGAGCTTAACCAATGCACCACCAGGGCTCCTGGACAAATAGATAGTAGGTAGATATAGGCATAGATGTAGGTAAAGATATAATCATTTTAGGGATTTCTGGCCAGAGATCCAGTAAAATACGTTTCCTTTTGCCAGGTCCCAATTAACTCATTAGTCTTTTTTATAACGTAGAATGAGCGGGATCCATGTGGTGTTCATGAAGGTGCACTACCCAGATCTCTCTTCAGGAGACTGTTCTATGAGGAGCACAGGTAGCCAACTGCCGACAGCTGCCACACCTGTGGATGTGCCATAATGTTCCTGCCTAGTTGACGAAGCCATGTTCTCCCAAGAGCTGCTTTCAGCTATTGACTGAGCACAGCAGAGTACTACAGCGACCTTTCCTGCCCAATGTGGACATCTCTGACCAGCAATCTCCACTCTAGGATTCCCCGCTAACCTGGCCAAGACTTTCTCAGCGTTACATGGCAACACGCATCTTCTTCTTCCCAATCCTCCATTCTTACCTCTCTCCTTTCATAGGGTCAGGGCTGTACCATGGTCTGGAGGATCCCCCTGCCTACTCCTGCCCCCCTCAACTTATTTGGAACTCCAAGAGACAAATATTAATGAAAGAAGCTTTTACACAATGATAACAATAACCAATATTATCCTCACTAATATCAATAATAGTATCCTTACCAGACTTCTCTTGGTTAAGTTCTCTTTTTTATTGAGCAGTAAACCTTCCACTCCATCTTAGAAGGGAAATGAAGAGAGAAAAACATCCACAGTCAAGCTTTAGGAACATAATAAATTTGCTGTTTGTCTTGTATTGTGGGGCACTGAAGGCAGGAGTTTTCTGTCGCCTAATAGAAATCTTCCCAGGTAGCTAGCATAACTAATTTCTCTGAACTAAGAATGACGTATAACAGTTTTAACAACCTATTTTTGCTTCTGCTTTTTCCATTGTCTTAGATATATAAACTCTCTTTTGTGATAAAACAACTAAGGTCTTGCAGGATTGTGCAAACACTTGTGATGTTTTAGAATTATCAAATCCATCTTTTTCCAAGTGAAAAAAGTACTGTCACAGGGCAGATGACCAAGGGTCTCCTGATACAGTGACACACAAAAAGGTCTCTTATGGAAAAAAATGATAATTTTCTGCCATTTGTTAATTTACCATTAGATAAATTTTACTGATGTTATGTACTGGTTAAAGTATAAAAATCAGTGCCATTTCTCTCAGATGAAGTCAGAAACACCTACAAAGTTTTGTCAGAACTCTAACAGTATCTTAAAGAAAAATCATTTCCAAAAGAAACTAAGCTTTCACAATCAGTGCCGAGCTTAGTACAAAAAAGGGGGAGGAAGGTGAGGCACATAATGACAAGAGACAGAGTTATACAGATTTACGTAAAAAAAAAAAAAAGAGAATACCTAAAACACGCCACTGATTACGTGTTTATTTTCTTTTTAATGGGAACATTTTAGAAAATAATACCAAGGATTGCAAAGATTCCTGATAGACATTTCCTTTTACAGTTAGTTAGAACAGTGGTTTTATCACTGACAAAGCAAGACCACATTCGGTTTTCTGTAGTAGATTTGAGAAGAGTTTCTTAGGAATTCCAGAAATCAGAAGGCTGAACAATAATTGCAAAGTAAACTGTTATACACATGAAATACAGTTACACGCAAGACCCACAGTACAACAAACTGACAAACACGAGTCTCTTATTCTTTGTGTTCTTCTTAGAGTCATGTCAAGTTGTACATACTTCATTTACAGTGGGTATTGCCATTCCTACCACTAAAAATATTAAGTGTCTACTACGTATAGAGTGATTCCACCTTCCTCCTCCTCCTATTCTGTTAACCAACAATGAATGTTGATTTCTGTACGTATACATATTCTTGTCGTTTCGTAGAAGTGAGATCATACAATATTTGTCCTTTTGTGATTTACTTGTTTCACTCAGCATAACAACTGCCAGATTCATCTCTGTTATGTTTCGAGAACTCATCATTATTCTTCATAGCTGCATAATATTCCATCATATGTATCCACCAGAGAACCAGATTTTGTTTATCCATTCAGCTGTTGATGGGCACTTAGGTTGTTTCCATCTTTTTGCTATTGTGAATAATGCTACAATGAACTTAGGTGTGCATATGTCTGTTTGTCTCACTGCTATTAAAACTCTGGGGTATATACCTAGGAATGGGATTACTAGATCATAAGGTATTTCTGTTTCTAGCTTTTTGAGGAATCTGTGTTCATTTTTGAGGAAGCACCAAACTGTTTCAGCAGCGACGGTACCATTTCACATTCCCACTAGCAATGAATGAAGGTTCCAGTTTCTCCACAACCTTACCAACACCCGTTATTTTCTTTCTTTTTTATTGTTGCCATTCTAATGGGGGTGATGTGGTAGCTCATTGTGGTTTTAACTGGCATCTCCCTAATGGCCAAAACCACCACTGGTCTGTCAGTTTGTTATACTGTGGTGGCTTGCATGTTGCTGTCATGCTGGAAGTTGGGCCACCAGTATTTCAAATACCAGCAGGGTCACCCATGGTGAACAGGAACAACAACAGCACACTGACTAAAGACACTGAGCATCTTTTCATGTGCTTGTTGGCCATTTGAATATCCTTTCTGGTGAAATGTCGTTAAGTCCTTTGCAAAAATTTTGATTGGGTTGTTTCTCTTTTTGTTGTTAAGTTGAAGTTTTTATGTATTTTGGATATTAGACGCTTATTGGATATATAGTTCCTGAAAATTTTCTCCCAATCCATAGGTTTATTTTCACTTCGTTGATAAAGTTCTTTTATGAGGTCCCATTGATCTATTTGTCTTTTGCTGCTCATTCTTTTGTTGTCATATTAGATAATCCATCATTAAAAACTAGGTCCTGCAGCCATGACCCTATATTTTCTTCTGAGAATTCCATGGTTTTAGTTTTCACATTTAGGTCCTTGATCTACTTTGAACTGATTTTTGTGTATGATGTGAGGCATGGGTCCCGCTACATCCTTCTGCATGCTGAAATCTAGTTTCCCCAGCACCATTTATTGAAGAGACTCTTCCTTCCTTAATGAATTAGCACTCTTGTTGAAAATCAGTTGATCATAGATGCCCCTAGCAGCTTTTACATGTATAGGTTCCACATAAAACTCCATTGATTAAAAATCTTTTTGTTACTTTGAAATGTTTTAAAACAAAGTGTGATAGACAAAATGATGGCCCCCCAAAGATGTGTACTTCCTAATCCCCAGAACCTGGGACTATGTTACTTTACATGGCAAAAGGGACTTTGCTGACATGATTAAATTAGGGATTCTGAGATGAGGAGATTATCCTGGATTATCCAGATAGACCCAATGTAAGCATAAGGATTTTATAAAGAAAAGCGGGAGGCAGGACAATAAGAATCAGAAAAGGAGGTATGACGACAGGTGCCAAGGTTGGAGAAATGGAAGGGGCCATGAGCCAAGGAATGCAGATAACCTCTACAAAATAGATAAAGCAAGGAAACAGTTTCTTCCTGAGAGCCTCCAGAAGGAACACAGCCCTGCTAACACCTTGATTTGAGTTCTGTAGGACCCATTTTGGACTTCTGACCTATAGTACTGTAAGGTAAGATAATAACTTTTGTTATTTTAAGTCACTACATTTGTGGTAATTTGTTACAGCAGCAATAGGAAACCCATACAAAAATGGATGAAAACAAGTATTTCTCCAACGTTAGTATGCTTAAGCATTATCTGGGACGGTTGTCAAATACAGCTTTTCAGTCTCCATGCCCCTAAAATTCTGTTTGGGAGCCTAAGAACCTGCATTTTTAAAGACTCCCTCTCCATCCTCCCATGATTCTGATTCCAATGTTCTACTGACTACATTTTGAGGAACACTAAAGCCAGGCTCCCAAGGAACAGTGTTGTGAGGTACAGGGAAGCATAATGCTGGCTGAAATGATGTTATAACAAAACCCCCTGGTACTTTCAGCAATCGTCCCCAGGGAAGATGCCTTGTACACTAAATTCTGCATCATGTCACACAGCAAGCTTCTAGCACATCTAGGTAACGTCATTCATTGTATTAGTGCATTTCAATAGAACAGTTATTATCTGCTTCATCAAAAGAATATTAAGTGTGAGAGACTATACTAGAAAGACTCCTGGACTTGCAATCAGAAACCCCAGGTCAAACACTGGTCTCAGTCACTGTCTGGTTGTACAGCACTGAGAAAGACACTTCTCAGCTCTGGACCTCCAGTTTCCTCAAATATAAAATGAGAGCATTTAGCAAAACAATCTCGTACGTCCCTTTGTAATAATATCCTATAACATAGTGGTCCGCTTGCATCTGGTAAGAAATAAGCAAAAGACACTAAGAGTCTTAGTTTCCTAGTGCTGCTGTATCAAAAATACCACAAGTGGATGTCTTTAAAAAACAGAAATTTATTTTCTTACATCTGGAGACAAAAAGTCCAAATTTCTGATGTCAGCAGGGCTGGGTTCTATCTCTTTGTTTGTCTCTAGGAGAAAACCCTTGTCTCCTTCAACTTGTACGGCCCCGGGAATTTCTTGATGTTTCTTGGTGTTTGTAAGCATTTCTTGGCTTATAGATGGATCCTCATATGGTGTCTTCCTCCTGTATGTGCGTCTGTGTCTATGCCACGCTTTTTACGACATTACTCAGAAAGGAGTAGGTTAAGGACCTACCCTACTCCAGTATGGCCTCATTACCATGACAAAAGAAAAATACTATTTCCAAATAGGGTCACATTCACAGGTAGAGAGGTTAGGACATAAACATATCTTTTTGGGGATACAATTCAATTCATAACACTAAGACATTCCTTTTTTTTTTTTCTTTTATCTCTAATCAATTTCAGTTATTTGCTAGGGATGGTGATGAAGCTTTTCCTTTCCCCTTTCAGGTCTGTATTTTCCTGGGAAAACTATACCATTTCAAAGGGAGACACAGGTATACCCAGAGTAAGCATGCTTTGAATAAGTATTTTCTTACAGCCATTCCCCCACCCCCAAAAAAGTCATTTTAAGTAAAAGCATGATGGCAAGGAGCCCAGAATACTGACATGCAGGCAAGACATTTAAGTGCTGGTGTCTGGCCCCAGCCTGTATTGTTCTCATGGCAAAGGCAACGGGCAGGCACACAGTGCACTATGGTTCAGTCACTAAAATGCTGCCAGGGAATGTGCTTTTCAGAGCTGGGTTTCTGATTGGAGCCTACACTGGGGATATGTGAAACAGCATCCATGCCCCTGCACTTTTTACCTACCAGCTTCCTACTTCAGCCGTTACATATGTAGGGCTTGCCTCCCACCTGCCAGACACACCACTTTCAATTATTCTGAGGCTCATGAGACATCCTATTAATCATTTAGCTCCTCTGTTTCCCCTTCCATCTCTGGCTGGCTTCATCCTAATCAGTTCATTGATTTGGTATTACTTCTAGAACAAGGCTAAGTGACAACCTTTCTCTACTCTGAACTGCTCAAATCAGACCTGGAACATTTACTTAGTTCATAGGGCAGTGAGGTTTGTATTTTGTTTTTGTTTTTTTTTTCCCTCACATCTGTTATGGATTGAATTGTGCGCCCCCCCACCCCCGCCTTTGAAAATCTGTGTTGAGTTTTTAGCCCTTGGACCTATAGATATGATCCTGTTTGGAAATAGGGTTTTTCTTTTTTTATAATAATGAGGCCATAGCAGTGTAGGGTGTATCTTAAACTTACTCACTTCCGAGTTATAAGAAGACCAGACTAGATAAAGAGATGCACACATGGGGGAAGACAGAAGCCATGTGAGGATCACTTATAAGCCAAGGAATGCCAAGGAACCACGGAACACCTGGAGCTACCAACAGGAAAGGAATTGGCATGGTTGAGACCTGATTTGGATTTTTAGCCTCCAGAACTGTGACAAAATACACTTCCGTTCATTAAAGACAGACATTTGTAGTACAAGTTAGGTAAGCAAGCACTAGGTAACCAGGACGACATCGCATAAATGGCATTATAATGTAGGGTTAAAAACATGCACTCTGATTCAATAAAGACATCAGTTCAACCATCAGTCTCTGCCAACCACTAGATGTGTAGCCTTGGGAAACATACTCGACCTTTCTTTTTCCTTGGTTTCCTTTTCTGTACAATGAGTATGATAATATCTAACTCAGACTTCGATAGATTTTAAAGAAAATAAACATCTGGCATGTATTAAGAGTTCAATATGGTAGCTTTTTATTATCATTATTATTCTTATTGGCTAACTACACAGATACAGAGTAAAGTGTCCGGAATGACAAGGCTCCAAATCACATCATAGAAGGGTCTTGTATCATCAGGGATATTTGGCATGGAGAAAGGAACATGCAGAGGACAGGATATTAATCTTCAAATATATGCCACAAAGAAAATGGATTACACATGCTTTGTTCTGAGAACAGAACAAAAGCCAATAGGAGAATTTCTTCAGAGCATAACAAATAATTTTCTGACCACTAGGGCTGTCTGGAAATGCAATGCACTCCTTTGAAAAGTAGTGAGTGCCCCATGGCTAAAGGTATTCAAGTGGAACTTGGCTAGCCCTTTGGCAGAGATGTTGCACAAGAGATACTAGCAGAAGATGAATTGCTGGATTTTTATGACTTTTAAAACAACTTCAGTGATTGAAATTCAATGGCTCTGTGATCATTACCAGCCCAAAAGAGAATACAGGAGGAAATTTCAAAAAGACTAAAGGAAAATCCATCAATTTGGTTACCTGCTAGCAATTTCTGAGATAGATAGATGAGGTAAAATGGTTGCAACATTAGTGAAACTAAAGATGGGGGATTGTGACTCTCCGCATCTTCCCGTTTACCATGGCTCTTAAACATGCTTTTCTCAGCTATAGTCCTGTAATGCCAAATTCATTTTGTAAAACTTGAGTGAATGGATAGAGTATGAGAGTCTGTTTAAAATGTAAAATCAATGGCAAAGCCCATTACAGGGAATAATGTTTACTTAATTAGCTAACATAGTTAAAACAGGTAAACCTTCTATTTCCAGCTGAGAGATCATAAAAGTGGATGTGAAGGATGGTAACAAGTATCCAAGGATTTGTAAAATGTCAGGATCAGTGAGCCTGCTGAGTTTTAAGAATGTAAGAACAGAACAAAAGTCGATAGGGGATTTTTTCAAAGCATCACATACAGTTTTCTGACCACTAAGGCTGTCTGGAAATGGACTGAACTCTCTTGGGAGGTAGTGAGTGCCCCATGGCTACAGGTATTCAAAGGTGGCTTTAAAGAACATGTGACCAAATTGATGGATTTCCTTTTTCATTTTTGAAATTTCCTCCTTTATCCTGTTTTGGGCTGGTAATGATCACAGAACCACAGAATTTCAATCAATGAATTGTTTTAAAAAGCATAAAAATCCAACAATTCAACTTATGCTTGTATCTCTTCTGAAACAACCCTACCAAAGGGGTAAACAAAGTCTTAGTAAAGGTTAGCAGGTTGCTCTTTCACTAGATTTTACACTCACTCTCTATCTTCTTCAAGATGGTCCAAAAGCATCTCATAAAACAAGAAACTAGCAGTATCATGAAGGAACCCTGTTGGCACAGTGGTTAAGCATTCGGCTGCTAATTGAAAGGTCAGTGGTTTGAGCCTGCGAGCTACTCCATGAGAGAAAGATGTGGCAGTCTGCTCCTGTAAAGATTACAGCCTTGAAACCCCATGAGGCAGCTCTACTCTGTCCTATAGGGTCAATATGAGTCAGAATCAACTTGATGGCAACAGGTTTAATGGGTTTTAGCAGTATCAAAACTCAAAAGAAATTTTAGTAGGAACTTTGGAAAAAACATTATTTATGAGGAAAATTCAATAAAAGCATTAGAAACAAACCTGATTTCCACAAATACATGTACAAACACACTCACATTACAGATTCTAATATTCTGCTGGAATCTCTGGGTGGTGCAAACGGTTAACACGCTCAGCTGCTAACTGAAAGGTTGGAGGTTTGAGTCTACCCAGACATGTCTCAGAAGAAAGGCCTGGTGATCTACTTCTGAAAAATCAGCCATTGGAAACCCTATGGAGCACAGTTCTACTTTGACACAGATAGGGTCACCGTGAGTCGGAATCAACTCAATGGCAACTGTTTTTTCTTTTTTTTTAATATAATATTTTATTGTGTTTTCACTGAAGGTTTACACAGCAGTTTAGGTTGCCTTTCAACACTTTCTACACAAATTGTTCACTGAGATTGGTTACATTCTTTACAGTAAATGAACATTCTCATCATTTCCATTATGGTTGTCCCATTTTCATTAATCTATTTTCCTTACCTCTTTACATTCTTGTAATTGTTGACCGTTTGCTATCACACTGATTATTTGTTTAAAGAAGCACAGTACTCATGGGTGATATTCTTTATTTTGTGAGCCAATCTGTTATTTAGCTAAAAGGTGACCTCAGGGACTAGTTTCAGTTCAAGGTTTAAAGAGTAGCTCAGGGCAGTAGTCTCAGAGAGTCTTCCAGTCTCTACTGGTCCAGAAAGTCTTTTTTCATTCTAAGAATATGAGGTTCTGTTCCACATTTTTATCCCACTCTATCAGGATCCATCTTTTGTGGCTCTGATCAGAACGGTCGGTAGTGGTAGCCAAGCACTGTCTAGCTCTTCGAATCTCAGGGTAGATGAGGGCACAGTTTGTGTAGACTATTAGTCCTGTAGAATAGTTTCTTCTTTGAGTCTTTGGTTTTCTTCTTTCTCTTTTGCTCCAGACATGTAGAGACCAACATTGTATCTCAGAAGGCCGCTCACCAGTTTTTAAGACCCCAGACACTATTCACTAAACTAGGATATAGAACATAAACTTTATGAACTATATTATGCCAATTGACGGAGATGTCCCATGAGACTATGATCCTAAGGCTTCAAACCTAGAAAACCAATCGGACAAGGTGATTGACTAAGAAATATCCATGACTGTGTCCCATATGTGCTTTATTACATACATGAATATATGTGCATATAGTCACTTACATGCATATACATATGCATAAACCTATATTTACATACATATATACTTACATATACATATCTATATACATGTATGCCTATGTACCTACATATATATCCACATATATTTTTTGGTTGTTGTTGCTGTCGTTTCAAGGTTATATATGTCATAGAGATTACCATAAGTTCCTTTTTTCTTGTGTATCCCTTAGAGGCATTGTTTACTTTCATCAAGCTGTGCATACTTCACCATCATTTGGTGTTATCTTTCCCATCACCAAAGACAACAAGTATCTACCATCTAGAGGGGAAATTCCCCTCTCTCCCTCCCCCATCTCTGGTAAGGAGTAGTGAACATTAGTTTCTGTATATTGTTCATGTCATTTCATAAAAGTGAGAACATACAATATTTTTGTTTTGACTTATTTTACTCCTCACAATATCCTTCAGGTTCATCCATGGTCCAAGATTTTTCAGGGCAACTTGTTTTTAAGATTCTGCTATAAGACTACCAAAGTTACGTGTTGGTCTCAAGCCTTGACATCCATGCCATGACGAAACTGCGCTAATCACTTTTTTAAAAATAGCATTCCACAGTTCGCAAAGGACTTTCGCATAAATTACCTTACTTTATCCTCTCTTCAGGATAAAGTAAGCTGAGCTAATGGCAGGGCAAACACTGAGGAACAGCTCTAGTCCTTGTACTATACCAACACACTGATATAAAACAACGTGCACCACTCAGAAAACACTCAAAGATACTGATGATTTTTTTGTGTTTCAGACAATGATTATTTCTAAGTGCTTTCTAACCACACTTAGAATATTCATTAAGAGACATGATGAGATAGGCCACAAATCCAGAAAATCTATCACTATCCCTTCAAGGGCTTTCTGAACCTCAAACACGTGTATATACTTCTGAAGAAAGAATTTCGTTCTTTGTGGGTTCTATTTAAGCAAATGAGAATGATTCCAGCGTTATGCTTTGCTGGTAAGTTGTACATGTAGTTTTCAAATGCTTTTAAAAAGAATATGTATATAATCAACACGCAATAAAAATCTATCCATTATCCCCTGATTCTATCAGCAAATGGTACTATAAATAGCGCCTAATAAAAGGACCTGAACAAAACCCTCTGGCCATGAAACTGTTGAGCTGGGCCCCAAATCATCTGAATTCTATTTAGAAGATTATATTGAAACCAATTTAATCCTTAAACAGAGAGACTAATATTAGATCTTAACAGAGATAACAAGACAGGGTGATAAATGGCATCAGAGGTGACCAATAAGCCTAAGAGGCTTGAAAAAGTCTGAGAGTCATTCAATTTGCTGCTTTTCTGAGTAAATCACTAATGGCCACAGCCAGCCCTACCCGAGCTGTGTTGGTTTGACTCATGACAGAACCTGTGGAGCTGAACAGCATAATTAATGGAACTTTGGAAAGGTATAACACTGCCCAACTCTCTCGCCAGTAACTCCCTACGTGTTCATGGCGTGAGCTGAAAATCTAAACTGAGTGGTTTTTCCCAAAGATATTTTCCCTTTCAAATTTAGAATTTTGTGTCACGTAACATTAAACCTTTAATACTCATAAAAATAATAATATAATATCTGACATTTATTGAGAACGTATGATGTGTAGGAATCACGATTCAATACACGGTGAAAAGTAAAAGGGTTTAAGTTTTAACAGGTGTCTTGGGTTATAAAAAGCAAAAATGGCAAGGCACGATCGCCAAAGAAAAGAGTAGCGTCCATTTTTTTAGGATTAAAGAAAAGCTAGCAGTGAAAGCAGCCCTGAACTGGGAATCTATGAGAAGCAGCTGTTCATCAACAGCAGCTGATTGCATGGAAGAGCCAGGGACACGCAGGAAAGCAGACTGTCTAACAGTTATAATTCTACAGAATGCTTTTTGTTTGTGTGAAGGAATTTACAACCCAATGACTCACACTGCAAAGCTTCTATTTATCTCTTTGCAACATGTGCCAGCTCCTGGTGTTTTCCCCTTCCCTAATTCAGATGTCAAGAGAAAGGGGGAATAAAGGTCCAGTAGTACGAAACTGAAGACAAACCACCGTATTTAGATATAGATATAACCCTCTACGGATATAAGTAGTGTCTGGGAGGCGCAAAGCTGCTGAATCCCTCTCTGTATGCTTCCAAATCCCATCTCATTTTGCATCCACTGTGTTTTGCACAAATGCCAGTCCCCTCAAATTCAGCCTTGATGTCAAATGACTAAGGGAAATACTTTTTTTTTTTTTCTGCTTCAGGTCTCCTTCAAACAAAGACTGCCTTTCATTCGTGGCTTGAGACCACATTCTTAAATGACACATAGCCTAGTGTGGCCAAATAATTTAAAAAAAAAAAGAACAGGCGTGCCCAGATTCCTCCCAAGATGGAAATTGGAGACTTGCAGCCCCACTAAGGTCCTCCAATGAGACCTCCCACTGGTCAAGGAGCTGTTGGCTCCCCATCTGTGTCTCTCATACCACTGGTGGCTATTGTTTAAATAAACATTACTTTGTATTTCTTTTTTTAAAAAAATCAGTACATGTTGATGCCTGGTTAAAAGGAAAGAAAATTGCAGTATTAAAAGACTAGCATTTTCAGAGCCTTGTGATGTAAATTGCTAATTTAAAACCCAAAATATTGTTCAAGTGTCTTTATTTAATAGCAGGTGATTGCAAGCTGTAATTTGCAAGCTGCAGATGCAGATGGTAATGTTTTTCCTCTCTTTTCAGCAGTGCAGTACAGTATTTACTGCAGATCTATGCAGACATGGAACAGCCAACTGTGAAAGAAAACACTCTGGAGGGAGATTAATCACAAAGTTCTTGAAGACGAAGTCAAGCAATGAGACTTGCTCAAGTCTCAGCCAAGGCAGGGACCTCTCCTCCTGAGCCTGGAGGGCTCTTGTTCATTAAAAGAGGCTGAGGGTGCTGTCCATTGTTCAGCCAGGTTCTCGCTAAGGTCGAAGCATGTGAGAAAGACAGTGATATTTAATTTAGGCTTAATTTACTTGTTCTTTGGCTGGAGAGAACCTAGGGAAGAGAAGGGATTTGGGGATAGCGTTGCCAGATAAAATGCAGGATTCTCAGTTAAATTTGAAGTTCAGATAAGCAGGAAATTATTTATTAGCACAAGTATATACCTTAACTGTGAAGTTCAGATAAGCAACAGCTTTGGGGATATACTTATACTAACAAATTATTTGTTGTTTATCTGAACGTCAAACTTAACTGGAAGTTGTGATTGTTGTCAGGTGCCATGGAGGCGAGTCTTCGCTAAATCTGGAAACCCTAGATGAGGAGAAAGGGTGAATAAATAAATAACAATATCACGTTTAGAAAAAGGAGATGGGAACTGACATTTACTGAGCACCTAAGAGCTATGACTGCTAACAAAAAGGTTGACCGTTCGAATCCACCAGCCACTCCTTGGAAACCCTATGGGGCAGTTCTACTCTGTCATATGAGTCAACATCAGCTCAATGGCAATAGGCTTGGGCTACTTTGTGAAAAGCATTGTGATAGGGACTTGCCTTCTGTTGGCCCATGTAATTACGGCAACAACTTACCAGGTAGGTACATATTGTTATTAATCATACTTCAAAGAGGACACAATTGTGGCTCAGAGAACTTTGGTGATTTGCTCAAGGTTATTTAGTTTCCAAAGCACCTGGATTTTGTGGTTTGGTGACTGTCTTAGGGTTCTCTAGAGAAACAGAACGAGTGAGATATATACGGAGAAAGATTCACTTCAAGGAAATGGCTCACACAATTGCGGGGGCCTGGCAAGTCCAAGATCTTTAAGTCAGGCCACAGGCTGAAGAATTCTGCTGGCTCACATGATTGTAGGGGGCTGACAAGTCCCAGATCTGTAGGTCAGGCTGCAGGCTGGAGACTCCTGCAGGTTTGTGTTCCAAAATCTATAGATCAGACAGCTAGAAGAGTGAAGAGTTAGAGTGTTCTAGCAAAATGTCTATTTATAGACTGGAGGCTGAATGCACCCTAAAGAAACTCCCTTTTTGCTTTTAAGGTCTTCAGCTGATTGATTGAGGCCTTCCCATGTTATGGAAGGGAATCTACTGTACTTGAAGCCAACTGATTTAATCACATAGAATTACTTTATAACAGCAACTAGACTAGTGTTTTACCAAACAACTGGGCACCATAACCTTGCCAAATTAACACATAAAATCAACTATCACAGTGGCTAAGGTCACTATGGCTCCAAGGCCCTGAGTTCTTTCCATAAAATGATGGCATTGCTTCACCTTTGTTAATTTTCTCCCTTCACACCTAGGGAATGTGGAAGAAATCAGTGCCTTTCTCTGGATGCAGGTGTCCTCTCAACTCCTCCCAAACAACAACAACAAACAAACAAGTAAACAAACCCATTTATCTTCACCCATTATTTCCTTTCTTCCGTTCCTATCCCAGTAGAAAAATAAAAGCACCTTTGCCTGTTGAAGAGGAACAACAGGTCTTTCCCCATTCATGTTATCCAAGTAAGTTCTTCGTAATTATTATATTCTTTTATTTTATGGTAGTCTGTTGCCGAAAGACCCGGGGAAACTGGTTTTCTTTGAACACTTGCCCTTATGCTACTTGTGCCAAATTCCAGGAAGCAGTAACACAGGACCCAAGCAGGAACAGGAAGAAGTGGGCTATTCGTTGTCCACTCAATAGCCATTCCTCCTTTCCTCCCTCTTGCCAGAGTCCTAACTGGGTCAGAGGCCCACTCCTGACCCTGTGACTCAGTAGGAAGTTTCTCAATAGTATTAGCATTTGGGTGAGGTCATTCTTCACTTAAGGGACTGACCTGAGCATTGCAGGACATTTCAAATTTCAGTGCTCTGGGCCCTAGAAACTGCAGACAGGCAGTTAGCTACTTTGTAAACCAAAAACATCGCCACATGTTTCCAAATACTTCTGTTGGGGAATAGGTACTTCCTCCAGCTGACAGCCCAGGGCAACTGTGGTTGTCATTTCCTATTAGTAGTTATTGGTTTAGTGGACAGAGCTGCTCAGTCCTGGCCAATGAGGCATGAGAGAAGGTCTACTGGTGGCTTCTGGGAAAGGTTTCCTCACACTTGAAAAGAGACTCAAGAAAAGAACAGTTCCTCTTTCACCACTCAAGTGTTTCATGTCTGCACTTGAAGTCTGGAGCGCAGCCATTATTTTTCAGCCATTGAGGGCAAAAAGTGAGAAGGAAAAGATGTGGAAAGAAGGCAAAATCCTGGGCCCTTTATGATATCGTGAGCTGCTGAATTGGCACACTCTGGAGCTGCCCTGCCTAAAAATTTCTGCTACACGGAAATTGAACTGTGTTATTATTTAAGCCTCTTGAGCTGGGAGCACTCAAGCCACTTGCAGCTCAGATCACCCAAACTATCCTGTGACTACAAACACATCGGACCCCTGGAGAGAGGACAAGGAAAGAACAATGAGGAGGCTAGAGGAGTGTGAGGTGTTGGAGACAACTTTGGCACATTAGGCTACAATTAAAAAGGGAGAATGGAGTCAGGAAAATGGAATTTGAAACTGACTTTATCACAAAATAACTCTGTGACCTTGAGTAAGTCACATTATCTCAGCCTTATATTTCTTACCTAAAAAACTACTGGGATTGGATTTCAAAAAGTTGTCCACTCATGATCTGTGGGCCACACTGAACTTGCAGGGGCTTTCTTTGGCTGGCACAGGTGCCTGGTAGCTCTGTAGTTCTGCCATATATGCCACTATCCCCCACTGTCTTACTTCCAGGCTCCTTAGCTCATTATTCCTAAGCCAAGTTCAGGGTCCTATTTAAATCCACTCCCTTCTATCCTATAAGACTCTGATACTGTGTTTTATGCACTGATAAAAAAGTCATTTGAGCTGACAATCAGCCCAAGGATCTCTCCTGTTTATGTCTTTTTGTCTACATCAGATGAAATTTATTCTAATTAAGACACCAAAGACCAGTTCTGAGACAAACACAGATAAAATTACCTATTTTCACTTTCAAGGAGCATCTAGTATATCTTTAAAATACCAAATGCGCAGACGCTAACCTTGCACATTACATTCCATCCTGTTCAACGTCTTATTAACATTTATTTGCAGCAAAATAAAAATCACTTTACCTCATCTACTTAGGAGTCTTATATAAGCCACTTAAATATCGTATTCTCTAGTGCCATCTAGGGGATTTCAGACCAAGGAAAAAATTGTCATTGAAAGGGAAGAGAAAAATAAGTGCTGAGGAATCACCTACAACTCACAAAGTAATTTCTTACACATATCCAATAGTGTTTGGGTAATCTTTTACTTTACAGTTTGGACAGCAGAGCAAGGTTACACACGGTGCTGCGTCAGGGGAATGCCTAAATGAGAAAAATGTATAAGATTGCGCCCATGCTTTGTAGCCTAATATTTCACAAACATAACCATGAAAGAAAAAACTTCTGCATTTAAATCAATGCCCCTTTCTAAAACCAAATCAAGCAAGATTTGTTAACATTTTTTTAAATGTGCTTTCTGGGTACCCGGTGTCTATATACTAATCATGTACATATATAATCCAGCAAGTGCCCTTTGAAGCTGAAGAGAAAACCAAAGAGTGACTGACACTTTCCAAGGACGGTAAGTCTCTACCTCCAGCCCCTCGCACAATGTCTAGCAGATAGAAGTCGCTCATAAGTGTTTGTTATACTGAGCAGAGCTCAGTAGCTTCTAGATGGTGGTGATTGACAATGTTTGGTGTCCATCTCTTTCCAATGAACTGTATGTGAACCAATTGCAGTAGTCTGTGTTAACCATAAGCAAGTTTCTGGAAAGGTCTGTGTGCCTATTTGTGTGTTGACCCTCCGCTAAGCACTGTCCCATAAATTATTGCATTTAATCCTTCCCCCAAAAAACTCTGATCCCAAAAAATATTTAATTCTCACTTTACAGAGAAGGCAACTCAAACAAAGATAGGTAGAATGTCTTCTCCAAGGTAGCACATTAAGAAATGCACGAACAGGGTTTCCAATCCACATTACACTCCAGCCTCAACCAGCATGCTCCCACCACTAATGTGGAATTTCAGATTTAGCATTTATGTATGACTGCTAAAGATCTTACAGATTACATCAGCCAATGGGAAAATGCACATTAAGCCAAACCACATGAAAGTCCTGATATTCAACCATTTTTGACCTATAAAAATAGCACTTTTGTGTGATTCCAGACAATATATTTCCAAAGTCAAGGCTACTTTCCTTTAAGGCAGGTAAGAACTTAGCTTTTGTGATGTACCGTTGTATTTACTTTGTTTTTCATGGTCTCCTAGGTACTGCAGGCACCGATTAATTAAACTGGATTACCTCCAAAGAAGCAGCCTTCTCATGTATACTTACATGCCCGTCAAAGCCAGGGCTCCTAAACAGCACCTCTAGGATGTATTGATCATATTTATCCCATAAGTATTTTGTGACAGAAGACACTGGTCAGGCAGTTCCAACAGCATTTGTTCAGAGCCACTTTATTTGATGTCTGGCTTGAATAAATGTTCCTTCTCAGTTGGCTAGAATAAGCCTCCATGTAAGCATGAATAGAGCAGGGCAAAGGGGTGGTTAGGGATAGTCGATAAGTGGGTAGATATTTTAAAATTCATCTAATAATGAGTCGCCAATTGCCATGAAGTCGACTCCGACACATAGCAACCAGATGTGTGTCAGAGTAGAACTGTGCTCCACGGGGTTGATTCAACGGTTGATGTTTCAGAAGTAGATTGCCAGTCCTTTCTTCCAAGGCTTCTCTGGGTGAACCCAAACCTCCAACTTTTTGGTTAGCAACTGAGCATGTTAACCATTTGCACCACCCGGGACTCCTTAATGAGTCACAGCACCTTATTATTTTACAAAAATAAAAGGCATTCAGATTTAACAACTACTCTCAAGCAACCCTGATGTAACCTACAATAGACTCCGAAAAGGCCATAAACCTGAAAGTCAAGATATCCTAGATGTCATGTATGATGTCCTTGATGTCATCCCACAACTTATCTGGTCTTCAGTCATTACTGTTCAATGTGTCAAATCTGTTCTTGAGGTGGTCTCTAAATTCAAGTGAGGTATATTCAAAGTCATATTTTGGCTCTCGTGGACTTGTTTTAATTTTCTTTAGCATCAACTTCATCTTGCATATGAGCAATTGATGGTCTGTTCCACATTTGGCCACTGGCCTTGTTCTGACTGATGATACTGAGCTTCTCCATCGTCTCTTTCCACAGATGTAGTCGATTTGATTCCTGTGTATTCCATCTGGCGAGGCTCACCTGTATAGTTGCTATTTATGTTGGTGAAAAAAGATATTTGCAATGAAGAAGTCATTGGTCTTACAAAATTCTATCATGCAATCTCTGGAGTCGTTTCTATCACCAAGGCCATGTTTTCCAACTACTGATCCTTCTTTGTTTCTAATTTTGGCGTTCCAATCACTAGTAATTATTAATGTAACTTGATTTCATGTTTGATCAATTTCAGACTACAGAAGTTGGTAAAAATTTTCAGTGTCTTCATCTTTGGCCTTAGTCGTTGGTGTGTAAACTTGAATAATAGTCATATTAACTGGCCTTCCTCATAGGCGTATGGATATTATCCTATGACTGACAGAGTTGTATTTCAGGATAGATCTTGAAATATTCTTTTTGATAATGAATGCAATGCCATTCCTCTTCAATTTGTCATTCCCAGCACAGTGGACCATGATTGTCTGATTCAAAATGGCCATTGCCAGTTCATTTCAGCTCACTAATGCCTAGGATGTTGATATTTATGCATTCCAATTCATTTTTGACAACTTTCAAATTTCGTACACTTATACTTCATA
>NW_004443970.1:6616953-6619360 GCF_000243295.1 Trichechus manatus latirostris
AGTGTTTCCTCAGGGAGCTAGGCTCCTTCTATTTTGTGGTTCTGCCATCCCCTTTACTATTTATAAAGGGCCCTGTAGTAAATATTTTAGGTTTTGCAGGCCGTACAATCCCTGTTGAAACTATTCAACTCTGTCGTATTAGTATGAAAACAGCCACAGACAATAAATAAACAATTTCCGATAAAACTTTATATGCAAAAACAAGGGGCAGATTACATTTGGTCCATGGGCCATAATTTGCCAACAGCTACCTTGGGAATTGAAGACCTCTGCTGGATTCTTTGCAACCAGCTAGCTCATGGAGAAAGCCAGAGCATGAAGGAATTGTCAGGAGTTTTTAATGGGCCAAACTTACACATGGAATATATCACTTCTGCCCATTCCATTGGCCAGAACAGGGACACACTTAGCTCCAAAGAAGCCTGAGAAATGTCTTGAGTTTGCCCAGGAGGAAAAGGAAATAAGAGATCAGTGAACTCACAGCCCGTTCTGTCATTAACAAGTTCTTTAATAGTTGTGGAGAGGTCCTACGAAACAATGAGTATGCAAAAATGCTTTGTAAATTTTAAACTGTTATGCAAATGTAGAGAACTATTTTTATTATAATTACCATATGCAATATCTCTGTGAATACCTTACCATCAGGCAGTGATAGCCCCCTTAGAAAGAAGAGAGCTTATAGGTTTCAAAGGTACTTAAAATTTTTGGATCAAGCAGAATCTGCAGACTATACTTTAAAGTCAGGGCAATCGTGACCACTTCCTCCAACATAGATGCTTGGAAATTCCCTAAAATTTCCCTCCATGGTAGTGGCAAGCATTGTATGCATCGATGCAATTACCAAAACACTTTTCAGGTTATCTCAATAGTCAGTTTATTTGCCATAAAACTGAAGTTTATTTATGATACCCTTCAATGCCAGAAACAATGAGTTGGAAATATAAAAATGAAGCTATCCATGGTATTAACTAATTAACTAGAAGTCCGTGCTTAATATTCTCCAAGAGTAAAGCTCTGTGCTGGGGAGATAGGAAACATCAGAAAAGTGCATAAGCCAAGATAAAAACAATTCTCAATGTGATCCCTTCAATCAGATTTTGAAAGTCTCACTTCTAAACCATTTAATGTTTGAGTTCAGGTCACGGTATTTTTTTCAAGAGCATTTTTGCAGAGGTGCATGAGCAGCACAATTATTCCACTAATTTTAAAAGGTTTCTCTTCTGTTTGTGCCTTTAAAATGATGGAATTAAACATGGAGAAAATGAAAATGCACAAGATTAGAATTAATTATATCGAACAGGGGATGATGCAGGGATGATTCATTTATTTATTTCATTTTCAGCAAACTGACAATTAAAGGGACTTTCTATGAACCAATTAATCATCCATCATTTGTTATTTTAAACAAAGCATATGAATCAGCCTTTTAAAGGTGTTTGGCAGGTGTAAGGAGGATGCAGGGGCATTTGCAGGTGGTTAAGAGCTCAGCTGCTAACCAAAAGGTCTGCAGTTCGAATCCACCAGTCTCTCCTTGGAAACCCCGTGGGCAGTTCTACTCCGTCTTATAGGGTCACTACAAATCGGAATCAACTCGGCGGCAATGAGTTTGGTTGGTGTTGGCACGTGGGGATGATGATGCATGTAACTGATATTGACCTGGGCAAGGATTTACATGTCCATATTATATATAATCTCCCCATTTTGAAAAAGCTGGTGCCTTGCTGGTAATGTTAACCTGGGCAAGTGTGTATATCTCCATATTATATGTAACCTCCCCACTTCTAAACGGCTGGTGCTCCATGGATTATGTATGTATAAGGTCCAGTTTGCGCAAGCCAAGCCCAGTTTACACCTGTTTCTCAGCATAATTATTAGTAGTGTCCTCATTCACTCTCAAGAGTGTCCCAGTTTGGACAATATATCATATGGACGTGTTGTCAATGGATACATGCTCATGGCTTGATATACAGAACCTGGGAAAGAGGCACTTATGCAGCCTCTTAACTGCCATGCCCAAGAGGCTGGAAGCATCAAAACTTGCAAAGAACTGAGCATAGAGCAAGTAACAGAATCTACGGGTGCATAAGTACTGGTTGCAGCCATTTCTCTCCTTGAAACCTAGCAGGAAAACTCCTAAGCAGCAAGAAAACGACAAATAGGCATGATCTGTGAGCAGATATTGCTTGAAAGAGGAGGCAATGGTGATCAAACCTGTATGAGCTTTGGTCACAATTGCTAAAAACCTGGGCTTTGGCACCTAAAATAACTTTCCTCACATTTGCCTGGGCTGAATTTCTTGAGTATTTGGTAAATTTCTCCTGATTGATTCTGAACTTTATTAACCATAGTGATAAAGTCTCAGACTGTGGGAGATCAGAAGGAGCTTAGAAAATATCCAATCCAGATT
>NW_004443970.1:6620676-6621837 GCF_000243295.1 Trichechus manatus latirostris
ACGTAGTTAAAAGGTACGAGAAGCAAGTTGTTTATCAGGGAGGATAACAGTAATTGGGATATATAAGCATGAAGATGGATGCTGATGGCTTAAATAAGATCATGTATTTTCTAATATCACTGGTAGTCCAGGGTAGGTGGACTTCTGATTTGGGTGATTCAGAGACTCAAAATGGCAGAAACAAGTGTGACATACAGATAATAATGCCCATAGGAAGAAGAAAAGTGCTCACTCCCTATGGCTCTCTCTCTCTCTATTTTATTTATGTATGTACTGTTCATTTATTTTTGAAGAATGCATGCTGTTTATTACTATTAATGAGGCTTATAATCCCCTGACTATAGTTTTCTCCCTGAATCTGAGCAAACATAATTCTTAAAGGCAGAGCCTGCAGCAAGGAAACTTTCCAACGGGCTCCCCTCACGTCATTCCCTCGCATTTCATTGGCCAGAATCAGATGCCATGACCATCCTTAACAAATCACACATGAGGCAAATGGAAATTTCCTGCTAACCTCACGGAAGGTGTGGTCAACTTCTGCTGAGGCACATGGCTGGGTGGGGAGGGGTGACTACCTAAAAAAGGAAAATGCATGGGCTACACTCACAGGGAGGAAGAAGGGGTAACACCTGTGTGGGCAACCATCAGTACTGCAGAGCAAGAACATCAACAATAAATTACCAACCTAGTTTAGCTCTGTGACATGTGAAGATTATCATAAACCTATGAAAAATATCCCCCATGGGCATAGTACTTGAGAGCTTATAAAGCCCTTCTAAACCTCTGAAATAGATAAATATTAGTACCCCATCTTTACAGATAAGGAAACTAAGGTTCACCAGACATACAGAAATGTAGAGATAGGAAGTGGAAGTTGCATATGGGAAGTCAAATATTTAGTTAGCGAAGATTGGTCTGGTTCACTGAAATAAAAATTTCAAGTTACAGAGTTTTAAAATAAAACTTTCAAGCAGATGCCTCATACCCTATGAAACCACAAGATAATGAAATTTTGCTTATTATAACACATTCTTTTGGTACATAATGTATTCATTTGTTTCCAGTATCTGCCTGTCAGTTTGTCGTACTGTGGTGGCTTATGTGTTGTTGTGATGCTAGAAGCTATGTCACAGGTATTTCAAATACCAGCAGGCCTAGAGC
>NW_004443970.1:6622950-6623987 GCF_000243295.1 Trichechus manatus latirostris
TTCTTTTCCTTTAATTACTACTTCATTGTCAAAAGTTATTGATATAGATTTATAGATAGTAATTACCATAATATTGTAGCTAAAACACCAGAAAATTTGACAAAATCAGTGACTGTAAAAACACTAGCAGCAACAAAAACATCTCCTCATGCTTGTAGTGCATGCAGACAAAACCACGTATTTCTAAGTGTCGTTGTACTTGGGCAATAATGACAACTCTGACTGGAGGGCATTAGAAGCTTCAAAAATTAAATTAGCGTATAGTTTTAGCCTTGTAGTATATTGATGCATGTAAGCTGGGCTTACAAAAAATGTTTTTGACATTATAACTAACTTTAGGGATGTTTTTATAAAAAATAATAAATTTCTGCTGAAACACTGCACAAAAATTGTATAGACAGTCATTTTGGTGTCACCCTCTTGACAGTGTCACCAGGTACAGTCTGAACTCCCTCGTGCCTCCCTAGTGATGTCACTGAGCTTTCCAGATAGAAAGAGGAAAATCCAGAAAGAACAACACAAGTAAGACATGGGGACAGGAAGGAACACAGAATATTCATTCACTGTTGCTTTAGGCAAGACTCCTTCTCACAGAGTGGGGCAGGGAGAGAAAAAGAAAGAGAGCTGAGTAAACATCATATGGTCAATATGGTGCTTGCCCTTATAAGATATTCAGCTTCCCAGTTACTTATTGAGCCTCTGGAGACAGATCTCTAGGGTGATAGTCCCAGGCCCACCACTAACTGGCCTGGTCATGCCACTTAACTTTTCTAAGCCTCAGCCTCATCCTTTGTAAAAGCAGGAGAATACCAATGACCACCTCTTGAGAGGGGCTCTCAGGCGTTAGCATGGTGCTGCATGTGAGGCACAGAGCTCAATGCCTGGCACGCAGTCCCAGTTGCCATTAAGTCTATTCCAATTCATGGTGACCCCGTGTGCATCAGAGTAAAACTGTGCTCAATAGGCTTGTCAATGGCTGTGAACTTTCGGAAGCAGATCGCCAGGAATTTCTTTTGTGGAACCTCTGGGTGAACTCA
>NW_004443970.1:6624399-6625911 GCF_000243295.1 Trichechus manatus latirostris
AGGGAGAGTAAGAGGAACTTATGCTGCACTACAAGAGAATATCCCCAGACATGTGGGGTGATTTCAAAATTAGAAAACTGGCATCTACTTTTCATAGAAGTTGCCTAAAAATAGAACGCTTACAAATGACCCCTCCCATAATGGGATATAAAGGAGTCAGAGAGAGGTGTACCTCACCAAAATAAAGGGCCTCATCCCATTCCCTGTGCTCTGCAGGGCACCGAAGGGCTCTCAGAGTGTTTTGGGGATCCTGAATGGAGAGGCATAGAGGTCAGTGGAGACTCAGTGCTGGCACAGTGCTCTGAAATCAGCCCAGGGCAGGGTGAGCACCAAGGAGGAGGTGGAAGGAGGTGGGTACTTAGCGGTGGCAGAGCCCAAAAAAAGAAGTGACAGCCCCTTCTCAACAGGAAGCCAGAGTAAATACAGCAGCAGCATGGGTGGGGCCTGTGTGTACCCCATAATCCAAAATCACCATCGATGGAGATGAGAGATGCCTCCCCATCCCCTGCCTGCTTCCAGATCTCACTGTAGCCAGAGCAATGAACAATGTCCACAGCAGGGACCAACTCAGTGATGCTGTGGACAGTGGTAGCCAGTAGAAACCCAGGAAGGGAACCACACCCGCAACCCCCCTTCCTGCCACAACCAGTTGCCATCCTGGGGAGCAGGAGAAGCAGAAGTAGAGTATTGAATCTCACTGAATATCAACCCCAAAGACACAAAGCTTTGAACCAGTAGAACTCTACAGCCCAAGATTATGCTTTCTGCCATAAAGGGCAATGGAGGGCTCATGAGCTAGGATGAGTTCAGTCACAGAAGACTCAAATTGTGTGTGCTCTAGTTCTTCCCAGTAGGAACATGAGATAAGAAGAAAATGAGAATGGTAACAGCTAACATTTATTGAACCCCTGATTTTGCCAGGCACTAGGCTAAGTAAGCACTTTATAAGGATTATCAAGTTTAATCCTCCTAAGTAGACACATGATACTGTTATTTCCATTTCACAGATGAGAAACCTAAAGTAAAGAGGGAAAGTAACTACTTGATTCTAAATTCAGCATTCTTTCTCTGTAAGGTAAGAGTAATTGTTGTTCAGTACCATCTAACTCAAAGCCACCCTATGTATAATAGAACGAAACATTGCCCTGTCCTGCGCCATCCTCACAATTGTTACTATGTTTGAGCCTGTTGTTGCAGTCACTGTGTTAATTCACCTTGCCGCAGGTATTCCTCTTTTTTGCTGACCTTCTACTTTACCAGGCATGATGTCTTTCTCCAGGGAGTGGTCCCTCCTGATAACGTGTCCAAACTACGTGAGATGAAGTCTCACCATCCTTGCTTCCAAGGAGCACTCTGGCTGTACTTCTTCCGAGGGAGATTTGTTCATTCTTCTGACAGTCCATGGTATATTCAATATTCTTTGCCAACACCATAATTCAAATGCATCAATTTTTCTTCAGTCTTCTTTATTCAATGTCCAGCGTTCCTATGCATATGAGGCAATTGAAAATA
>NW_004443970.1:6627156-6628435 GCF_000243295.1 Trichechus manatus latirostris
ACCCAAGCCATGATTTTTACAGCTGCCTCATATGCATGTGAAAGCTGGACAATGAATAAGGAAGACCAAAGAAGAATTGAAACCTTCAAACTATGGTGTTGGCAAAGAGTATTGAACATACCATGGACTACCAAAAGAATGAACAAATCTATCTTGGAAGAAGTACAGCCAGAATGCTCTTTAGAAGCAAAAACGGAGAGATTTTCTCTCACATACTTTGGACATGTTATTAGGTGGGACCAGTCCCTGGAGAAGGACATCATGCTTGGTAAAGTTGAAGGTCAGAGAAAAAGAAGAAGACCGTCAATGAAATGGATTGACACAGTAGCTGCAACAATAGGCTGAAGCACAACAATGATTACGAGGATGGTGCAGGACAGGGCAGTGTTTCCTTCTGTGTAGATAAAGTCGCTATGAGTTGGATCTGACTCACAGCACATAACAACAACAATAACAATCTTTACAGAAGAAGACGGGCACATCTTTCTCCTGTGGAGTGGCTGGTGGGTTCGAATTGCCTACCCTTCTTCTAATAGCTGAGCATTTAACCACCGTGCCATGAGGGCTCCTTAGTTAAAGGAGAAGGAAGAGTAATAAAGCATTGTATTTTTTTTTCTTAAGTGAAACAACAAAAGTGACCAGGAAAAGGGGGTAGAAATATCAGCCTAATACTCATCAAACACTATCCTGTGAAAACATATATTTCCCTGGTCCTAGGTGTTTGCTTCTCTAAATCAGATGAGCAGAACAGCCATGCTTTCAGGTAACCTTGTGATACAGGTTTGGGGGTACCTATTTTTCCCACTTGTGCTGACCGTCTCCTTTTCTTAAGGATCTACCCTAGATTCCAGCTTCCCAGCTTCTCAGAGTACCAGGTTATGTGATCTTACAACACTATAAACTAAGCAACTTAACTTCCCTATGCTTTAATTTCCATATTGGTACAAGTGAACTAAAAATACCAACCTTTCAATATTTTTATATTGAGTTGAGAAAAGTTATATACAACACTTTATATCTGGCACAAAAAAAAAAAAATCAAACATTTCTGTCAAGTTGATTCAAACTCATAGTAACCCTATAGGACAGAGTGGAATTGTTTGTTTAATCTTTATGGAAGCAAACTGCCACATCTTTCTCCTGAGGAGTGGCTGGTGGATTCAAACCTCCGACTTTTTGATTAGCAGGTAAGCGCTTAGCCACTGTGCCACCAGGGGTCTTTTCTGGCACAAAGTAGGTTGTTATTTTCACTATCCTCATAGCCTCACTTTCAGATACC
>NW_004443970.1:6628842-6679811 GCF_000243295.1 Trichechus manatus latirostris
TGTTTTTTTTCTAGCAATTTACACTTTTAAAGCATTTTCACAGGCATTCAACAGCAATCCAGTGAGGAAAGTGTTACACTGTCCATTTTACAGATGAGGAAAGTGCAGTCCCTATAAGTAAAACCATCTCCCATGACCTCATGGCCATTGAACTAGACCCAGGTGTCTTAAATCCTCGTTCAAGGCTCTTTCATTATACCACAGCCCCCAAATTACTAGCATGGGATAGAATGCTGAAGCAGGCAGGGACTTTAGAGATTATGCAGTCTAGTTTTAGACAGCTGCTTTCAATAATGCATGCATATCAATACTTCCTAAATTAATAGTATTAAATTTAATAAAATAATATTAAAATTCATTATTACCTCTGGGTTTAATATGGGCCTGTTTATGACACACAAGTGATTGGAAGGGCAGTCTATGTATCACAGGAAGACCCAGGTCACTTTTGGTTTTCTCATGTAGGGTATCAAGGATCTAACAAGACTCACATCATTATCCCTGAGAAGTCATGGATTAGGCATTTTATAAAAACTCTGCATGGTTAAATAAATACTTAAAACCATCATCTTCCAGAAACACTCCTCTTCCAATCATGATTAGGCTTTTCTAATGATTCTGCTCAGCTAGGATTTTTAGTGGTTTTTAATTGCATATTTTATGATATTTTAATTTTATGTTTATTCATTATTAATCATCTTTATTATACTTTAATTGTCGATGCAGCATCCTAAGCAGGGAGTGGGAGCAAGAATATTAATTTATATGACCTAAAATAATAATTAGGATTTTAATAAAATTACTTCCCTTAATGGGTCTCCATGGAACGTAAGTCCCCCACCCTTTAATGAACTAATAAGATATGATGTGAATATCATTAAGCACTGTGCTCACTTCTAACCATAAGATTTTAAGCAATAATAATAACCTTCAAAATATTTACCTAAAGGCAAGTTGCTGATTCAGTCTAAAAGGCTGTCTAAGCGGCATACAGATATTAAAATCTAAGCACATCCTCTTACTCTCACATCTGCTGGGAGATGAGCACATCCGTATGCCCATCTCGTTGTGGTCTCCCAAAGCACATTGTACCCGACTCATTCCAGTTTCAGGAAGCGGCTACCTGTCAGCATCCAACTCTTCAAAGCATCCTGAGTTTCAGGTGTATTCAAGATACACAACCTGTAAGTAATAATACTGAGCATTGGTGATGATGTCTTCCAACCAAGGGTATTAATATTGTTGTTAGCTTCCATCAGTTTGGCCCCTACTCATGGCAACCCCATGCACAACAGAATCTTCATTAAACACAGACTGCCTTAAAGCTTCTTTTAATTTAACATTCAGTTCCCCTACTTCCTGTTTTAAGTCCAGTCCTGTACCATCACCAGGATCAGTTGTGGATCAGACACTTGTGAACCACAGAATTTTCACTGGCTGATTTTTTGCAGTAGATCGCTAGGTCTTTCTTCCTAATCTGTATTAGTCTGGAAGCTCCATTGAAAAACCTGTTCAGCATCACAGCAACACGCAAGCCTCCCCTGACAGACAGGTTGTGGAGGCGCCTCAGGTGCATTAGCCAGGAATGAAACCCCAGTCTCCCACATGGAAGCCTGGAAGGCGAGAATTCTCCCACTGAACCACCACTGCCCCCTAAGGATGTCATGGTACCCTATAAACATCAAGCAAGCCTCATGGCTTCTCTGCACAAGGAGAGGACTGCTGGCTCTGTCCTACAGATGGGAGAATTGAAGGACAGGGAGAGGAAGTAACTTATGTAAGATTTCAGAGCCATGCTGAAGAGCTATGTGGAGAAAAATAGAAGAGTGAGCATGCCTGGTCCTTCATTAATCACAGACTGCCTTAAAGGTTCTTTTGATTTGCCATTAAGTTCTCCTATTTCCTGTGTTATGAACACAGGAAAAGAAGTAGTATACTTTTGAATGAATATATTTTTTGTATTGCTGTCAGGGTTTACTTTTAATCCCACCCATTGATGTATAGCTTTCTGGTCACTTGACAGTTTTAGTAATCTGCTTCCATTTTGTTATCAGCAGCAGTAATTTTTGGTGCTGGCATTTCCTCTTCTAGGAAGAGGATGCTACAGCCATTACGGAATTAACCTAATATTCTCCCAGCATCATTTTAAAATAGTGTTGTTGTAATGGCTTTGTGGGCATATCTGTTACTGGTAGGGCTTCAATGTGTTCCAGGAAATCTCATTAATTTTCTGACTGCAGAATCTATAAAAGTCCCTTAATAGAAAACAAATATGAAAAGTCAGAATGTCTCCTCACGTGTGTAGAAAATGTTTCGTTTTGTTTTGTTGTTTAATTAACTCTTAAAATAATTCCTTTTATAATACTTGCGTATTATCCTTTGTGGTCTCTGAAAATGAACCAAGTCACTTCAATAAAACCACTGTTATCATTCTATTTGCCAGGCTAATGATTATTGGAGCATGACTACTAAAAGCATCTAGTCGGAAAAAAAAAAAAAGTAACTCTCATGAAACCTCAATTAATGGCATGCTTTGTATTCCCCTTTCTCTTGAAGTGTAGTTGCAGCTACAGAATATTTTTAGAAAAACATTTGGTAACTGATTATGAGAATGGTTCTCTCTCATTCTCTAAATGGTCAATTAAAACATCATTGCAAAGTTTTCTATTATAAAGTCCAGTCCCATGATGTCATGAAGCCTAGCCCAAAGAGAAGAACCATAGAATGACAGAATGTTCTACTAAATTTATCCCCTCAGATCCCATAGCTCCAACTTCTCATTTTACCAATCAAGGAGCAATGTCTAACGAAGACGTTGTTGTTATTTGCTGCTGTTGAGTTGGCCCCCGATTCATAGTGACCCCATGCACAACAGAACAAAATGCTGCCCAGTCCTGCATCATTCCAATGATGACTTGCAGATTAGACTGCTGTGATCCATAAAGTTTTCATTGGCTGATTTTTGGAAGTAGATCACCAGGCCTTTCCTCCTAGTCTGTCTTAATCTGGAAGCATCACTGAAACCTGTTCAGCATCATACCAATATGCGAGCCTCCACTGACAGATGGGTGGTGGCTGTGCTTGAGGTGCATTGGCCAGAAATCAAACCCAGCTCTGTCACATGGAAAGTGAGAATTGTACCACTGAACTACCACTGCCCCCTAATGAGAATGTTACAAGTCCCAAAGGTTAATGTAGCACGGTAACAGTCCATGGAACAAATCTGGCAACCAAAGAACTCACTTCAGAGTCCAGAAGTATATGCGAGTAGCCAAATTCTCTTTAGCAAGGTAGCAGGGAGGGGCAGATCCAAAATACATATAGTTAATAATTTGTGCTTCTTTCCACAAATCAATCAGTAACACTTTTATAGGAAGCTGGTTGATCAAATTGTCTTTACAAGTGACAGAAATAGACAGGATGACAGCAACATATAGCGTGAACTCTGGGAATTAAACTATAAAATCAGCATAACTTAGATGTAAAAATGCAAAAGATGCCTTAGAGACAAAATGATTTGGAGTAAACAAGCAAGAAAATTAAAATGAATAATAAAAGGTATTAACTTATCTAAAGAACGAGTAAGCTAAAGTGCAGGGGTGGGAAAGGGCTCTTCGGACCTTTAGAAAAGAGAGAGCCAAATGTCGGCAGAGGAGAGGTGACCTGGCTTATGATCTTAAGCTCTGAGGTCCCCATGTGTCCCTCAGTGGAGAAGACACCCTAGGCTGTCTTAGCCCATTGTCATTAAACATTTATGTCCTTTAACTTCCTTTTGTTCTAGTTCTGTGCTTACCACACAAATTTCTAACTTAAAATTCACTTCTAAAATAGGTTTGCCAACATTCTAGTCCAGTTATAATGATAGTTAAATTCATCAGTCAGGTAAATGACTGAAATTGGCACTCTCATCGATACTCCCTTGCTTGGGGGTCTGTTCAATGCATGCCGGTGTATCTGAGTCTTGTTTACCTAAACAACTGGAAAATGATAGAGTATATCTGAACAATTTAGGCCTGAAACTGCCTAAGAACTGTTTTCTATGTTTTTCCCTTTTATATTGTGCCTCTACATCAGCATCGTTGGTTTCTCATTGTCCACCTTCATAACCTCTTGTCTCTCGCTTGCCACCTAGCCCCTCATGACAACCCCTGCAGCTCCATACTGACTACCTGGCTTTGATCTTCCTCACACCTCCAGTTTCGATGCCTTAGTTCTCTAGTATACAATAATGGGTGACAGGCTCCCTGATATCCAGAACAGTGACACAACCTGTTTTCCCCTAACTAGAAGAATGGATGAGATAATGGAGGACCCAGCCTGCATCAAGAAGAAATGGAGGTAAAAAATTAGAACAAAGAAATCTGATTTTGTTGCTGCTGTCAAGTTGACCCCTTACTCATAGCGACCCCATGTACAAAGAGATCTAATCATTATGATCCATAAGGTTTTCACTGGTTGATTTTTTGGAAGTAAGTCTCCAGGACTTTCTTCCTAGTCTCTCTTAGTCTGAAAGCTTCGCTAAAACCTGTTCAGCATTATAGCAATAAGCGAGCCTCTGCTGACAGATGCATGGTGGCTGCACTCGAGATGCACTAGCTGGGAATCAAACCCCAGTCTCCTGCATGGAAGGCAAGAATTCTACCATGAACCTCCCCACCACCACCCCCGCTCTTCTGACTTTAGCCTCTACTAAAACCCACCAGCAGCCTTCCAAAAGGAGACTGGGATTCTGTATCGGAAACCAGAAGTTCTGGCTGATACTTTAACTCTTCCATTAAATAGTCATGATTCCCTAGGATAGTCTTCTCATGTAGAGTCGTGGACTTTTAGTGTTGGCAAGCACCTGAAAGATCATCTGACATGACCCCATCTATTATGATCCCTTCTATATAGCAAGACTTCTCAAAACCACATATATAAGAAATGGAATTTAAAGCTATTCTGACACACAAATCCAGTTTTATTTACTTTTCCCACTTCCAGACCTCCTCTTTATATCTTCATATCTATTTCATCAGCAGTAAGTAAAAGGATTGAACTTAAAGGGACTCTTACAAATAAACCTTTAGAATATGGCAACCTCAAATACGTCTTGCAGTATTGGGTTCCTAGACTTATTACACTTGCAATTGTGGGGGGAGGGAACTGTTAAGGCAACTTCAATTTGCAGCAAGTTCTAGCATTCCTCAGCTGGCAGAATGCAAGAGGTTATCCGCCACATATGAAAACCATCCAGAGAATGAAGCCAACCCAGAGGAAAGTGAATCTGAGAGCTGGAGACAGAATCCTGACACCTTTAGGACTTCTCAACACAGTTAAGTCTAAAACTAGGCTTGACTCTATACCTAAACATTTCAGTTATATGAGTTGGAGAAAAAATCCTGCTTTTACTTAAAGTAGTTTGAGTTTCAAGAATTTCATTTTACCTGGATCCACAATCAACACCCATGGAAGCAGCAGTCAAGAAATCATATGCCATGTTGCATTAGGCAAATCTGCTGCAAAGGCCCCTTTAAAGTGCTAGAAAGCAAAGACGTCACTTTGATGACCAAAGCCGCCTGACCCAAGCCATGGTGTCTTCAATCATCTCACACATATGCAAAAGCTGGACAATGAAAAAGAAAAACAAAGAAGAATGGATAGATTTGAATTATGGTGCTGTTGAAAAATATTGACTATACCATGGACCGCCAGAAGAATGAACAAGTCTATCTTGGAGGATGTACAGCCAGAAGGGTCCTTGGAAGCAAGGAAGGCGAGACTTTGTCTTGCTTACTTTGGACACATTATCATGAGGGACCAATCCCTGGAGAAGGACATCATGCCAGTAGAGAGCCAGCAAAAAAGAGGAAGACCCTCAATGAGATGGACTGACACAGTGGCTGCAACAATAGGCTCAAACATAGCAACAATTGTGAGAATGGCGCAGGACCGGGCACTGTTTCATTCTATGATGTGAAGGGTCACTACGAGTTGGGGCTGACTCAATGACACTTAATAATAACAATAGTTTGGGCTATGTCTTTTTCACTTGAAACCAGAAAAAGGGACTAATACAATGCTGGAGTTTCATGCTGTTTAGGGGAAAGAAATGGTCAATTAAGAGGTTTTGGAGTGAGAACTGCGAGTAAAGTATAAAGGGTGGGATAGGCATTCGGGGAAATGCTGAGCTGGGCCTGTGATTTGAGAAGGACACCATCCTAACTATGATCTAGTTTTCTCACCTGTTGTCGTTGTTAGTTTTCATCAAGTAATTGGTTAGTTTCCAGAAGTAGATCTCCCATCCTTTCCTTCTAATCTGTCTTAGTCTGGAAGCTCTGCTGAAACTTGTCCACCATGGGTGACCCTGCTGGTATTTGAAATATCAGTGGCATAGCTTCCAGCATTATAGCAACATGTAAGCCACCAGAGCAGGACAAACTGATAGATGGGTGGTGGTTCCTCATCTGTAAAATGGGGATAATATTAATACCTCCCTCACAGGGCTAGTGTGAGCATTAAATTAGTTTGTAAATGCAATGTTGCTAGAACAGGATATAACAAGTACTCCATAATCACATGTTGTTTGCTAGTAGACATTAGTTATAAGTGAAACTGGGAATATAGTTTATGGCCTGTCTTGGTTATCTAGTGCTGCTATAACAGAAATACCACAAGTGGATGGTTTTAGCAAACAGAAATTTATTCTCTCACAGTCTAGGAGGCTAGAAGTCTAAATTCAGGGTGCCAGCTCCAGGGAAAGGCTTTCTCTCTCTGTCAGCTCTGAAGGAAGGTCCTTGTCATCAATTTTCTCACGGTCTAGGAGGTTCTCCATGCAGGAATCCCAGGTCCAAAAGACACGCTCTGTTCCCAGCACTGCTTTCTTGGTGGTATGAGGTCCCCATGTCTCTCTGCTCACTTCTCTCTTTTATATGTCAAAAGAGATTGGCTCAAGACACAATCTAATCTTGTAGATGAAGTCCTTTATTAACATAACTGCCACTAACCTCATCTCATCAACATCAGAGACAGGATTTACAACACATAGGAAAATCACATCAGATGACAAAATAGTGAACAATCACACAATATTGGGAATTACGGCCTAGCCAAAATGATACACATATTTTTGGGGGACATAATTCAATCCATGACATGGCCTTTGATGCATGTGTCATTGAATCAAAAGTTCAAAGTTCACTTGGGCTACACTTGCAATCACTGAAACACCTCACTTCTTTTGGCCAAGCACACCAGGGACCTGGGGGAGCCCCAGTTACTGGAGACTAATTAAAGGGGTTGCTTCCTCTGCTCTGAAAGTCCCATATAGGATTCAACAGTACCCACTATGATTTGATTGCCTCTTTAAATATATGTGCCTTTGTATGTACATGTTAGCTTACTTTTTAGATTCTAGAGGAATCAAGATGTTATGTTTTGCTGTGTCAGCTACAGTCAGAATACTGCCAATTCAATTCTTCAATCCATGGTTCAAAAGTGATGATGACCTGTGTCCTTCATAATTTCTGGCACAATGATATTGCCAAGCTTTTACTCTTTGAGGAAATCCTTTGCCCATCTCGATCCCAGGCAGAGCACAAATAAAAAAAAAAAAATAACTCAGTAACAAACTTCCCCTCTTAGAAAAACACTGTGGCAATGAACTTCAAGTGTTCTTTTGAACTCTGCTTCTCCCTTGTTTGTGATGTGAATAGACCTTGCAATTAATTATCAACATGAATAATATATGACTGTGAGCCCAAGAAACAAGCCAAAAGTTCCAAAGAGTTTTATCCCCAATTCCACAAACCAGTGTTCTTGCAAACACACATTCCGTTTTGAACATGTCAGCACATTTTGGGATAGAAACTCTTTGGTCTTGGCCTTCTCGCAGTCGGCTCATTACTGAATAACTCATGCAGTCAATAAGTTACTGACGGAGAGACTAAGAGTTTCTTATCTCTGCCTTTGAGTGTTCAAGTGTCTCAAAAACATTGATGAAACTGCATTTTTCTCTCGTGATCTGTCTGTCTATCTGTCTGTCTATCTATCTCTATCTAATCCCCCCAGCCTATGTATCCCAATAAATAGTTGGAACAGTATATAGTTTGACAACGTCTAATTTTTTCTAAGCCCAAAATGTGTCTTTTGGTCACCTTAGCTTTCCCTCTTATTTCACCATCAGCTAAAGGTTCTCATTGAAGTGACAGGTCTTTTTAATATTAGGTTGAGGCTTTACAGCAATGTCAAGATTTCAGGTAGGATGTCTGATATTGTAAGACATAATAAATGTCCAGCTAAGAATGCAGGTCAAAGCAATGGATCGGGCTAGAACAATAGGCATTTTTTTATGACAACATTTGTGCTAAGTTAAAACGGTGATGTTCACTTTTCTTGGCATGGTTTCTGGATATCCAATTTTTTTTTTTTTTTTTTTTTTCGATTTTTCTCATCAATGATTGCGGAAGGCATTGTGAAAGATAGCATGCTCGGACTAATTTGGTTGACCAACTGAATCAAATGAGCTGTTAGTGAATTACTAGCAGGCTTGTTCATATGCATGAACAAGCTTGGTTTGTATCCATAGCATTCCAATCCACACTCTTGCTATTCTGTGTGGCACAAGGGCAAAGTGGACATAATTGCTTCCTCTTTGGGCATGCCAGCTAACTAGCATTCCTGGTGTCAAAAGCCCCATGTGTCAAGAATTCCCATTCCCTGAGCCTCACAAAAATAAGAAGAAAAAAAAAAATACTGTATTCTGTTGCTTTCCTTGGCAAAAGAAAATCCAGCAAAGGCACAACTCTTCCTCCCTCTTCCATATCTCTAGGGAAGTGTTTGACAGGCAGACAGAGCTCAGCCTCTGTAAGACCTGGGTTTCAGGTCCATCCGCTCTAACCTGATTCTAGCTCTGAGGACTTCAGCAAATCATTTCAATTCTAGGATACTCAGTTTCCTCATCTGCAAAATGTACTTAATGACGCTAATTTTTAGGGCTTCTGGGAAAATTTTTTTTAATTTTAAAAATTATTGATTTTTAACTTTATTTTGTTGTTGTTGTTGAAAATACACATAGCTAAACATATACCAATTCAACAATTTCTGCATGTACAGTTCAGTGACATTGATTACATTCATCAGGTTGTGCAACCATTCTCACCCTCCTCCATTAACATAAACTCACTGCCCCCTAAGTTTTCTATCTAATCTTTTGAGTTGCTGTTGTCAATTTGATCCCACATAGATAGTTCTTAAAAGAGCACAATGCTCAAGACAGACATTCTTTACTGGTTAAGCCAAACTATTTTTTGGTATTAAGAAGATTTCAGGGGATCTTTTTGGTTTAAGGTTTAAAAATTATCTCAGGGCAATAGTTTCATGGGTTATCCAGCCTCAATGGCTCCAGAAAGTCTGTTCTACCTCCTAGTTTGTTTGTGTAGTGCCTGAGATCTTAAAAGCTTACAAGCAGCCACCCAAGGTACAACAATTGGTCTCTATTCACCTGGAGCAACAGAGGAAAAAGAGAGTCAGGAATAGGAGGAGGAAATGGAATTTGTGGCTAATTGCCTCCATGAACAGATGCCTCCTTCGCCATGAGACCAGAAGAACTAGATGGTGCCCAGCTACTATTACTGAACATTTTGATCAAAGATGCTATAGAAAAATCCTGATCAAAAGGGGGTAAAATGTGGAACAAAAATGTGGACATAAAATAGAAGCTCAGAAAAGAGTTATTGGTTAAAACTTCAGAGGAAGTGAGGGGAAAATCTAAAAAACAGAAGCACTCTAGAAAAAAAATAATCCCAATATTATTATTATCCAGAGCAACAAAGCAATTGTATTCGTTTCCCAGGGCTACCATAAAAATTACCACAAACTCAGTGGCTTAAAACAACAGAAATTTATTCTTTCACATTTTGGAGGCCAGAAGTTCAAACTCTAGGTGCCATCAGGATTGGTTGCTTCAGGGGTCTCTAAGGAAGAATCTGTTCCATTCCCTATCTCCTAGCTTCTGGTGGTTGCTGGCAACCCTTGATATTCTTGACTCATAAATGTATCACTCTAATCTCTGCCTCCGTCTTCACAAGACTTTCTCCTCTGTTTATCTCTCTGTGTCCCTCCTCTTCTTATAAGGAATCCACTCATTGTATTTAGGAACCACACTAAATCCAGAATGATTTTATTGTGAGATTCTTAACTAATTACATCTGCAAAAACCCTATTTCCAAATAAGGTCACATTCAACCCACTGCAATAACAATACTGCTTCTATTATTATTATTATTAAAGTATGTCATCAGCAGAGTTTAAATGCGACATCTGTATGTGGCTCTACGTGGTGTTATAAGCAGGATTACCTTTAAAAAATGGCTTTGGGGGTTCTGTCTGAATTGTCCAAACCATGAGCTAGCAGAAACTGGAACTCACCGTTTCTCCCAGCAGGAAAAGCTGCTCCATAACTTAGCTTCCTATGGGACTAGGGCCTTCCTAGTTGCTGCCATGATCAACAGATCCCAAGGTCTCCAGGAACTGGGCAGCTACTTTCCCTGACTACCCTGTAAACAGCAGCACCAGAACCAGAGTTCCTGGCGCCTAGATAGTATTCTTGTCTTCTCACCACACATCACACCCACTTGACAAGGCCACTTTCCCATTAGTCGCATAAGAAAGCATGGAAATGGGAGACACAGTTCCTGCCCTGGAATGTATCCCCATGGTGTGTCCAGCAGAGTACCCTGGCCCCAGAGTGCCTCTCCATGGGATAAAGAGAGATTGCAAGACTGTATACCTTCTTTGCTTTCTAATGCTTATTTTGTAAATTTCCCAAGTAAAGCCTGTTCCTTAACCGTGCCCTGTGATATTGTGGAATTTGTCCAAAGCCTGTTGCATGACTGTCTAAAACTCCAGAGTTGTGTTTTAATCCATCCAAAAGATCCATCTGTGGGTTCTAGTCATTATCATCCATCATTAAACGGAACCAGATTCTGTTCTCTGTGCAGAGAACTCCCTAACATGTGGCAGGCAAATTAATTAATCGCTATCCCTGCCTTCAAAGGATTTGTCTTTTGTCATCACTGCACTGTTATTCCACATCTTTACTAGAAAGGAAAGTAAGTGCAATAGATTTAGTAGAACAGAAAGTAAATTTATCCTCAATAGTCTGGGTGTCTTTCATTTATGAAGAATAAATTATGAACCAGGCCTCTGCTAGCCACTTTATAGACACTGTCTCACAAAATTCTCAGAATAACCCTCTGATAAGAGAACTGAGGCTCAGAGAGGTTAAGTAATTTGCCTGAGGTCACCCAGCTACTAAGTGATGAAGAAGAGTTTTGAACTCGGTTCTGCTCTTATAATATTAATTTCTCCTGCCTGCTTAGCAACTTGAATAGCCAAAGGGAAACACAGAGCAGATAAATTGGGCTGCCCTGGTGGCGCAGTAGTTAAGAGCTACAGCATGCTATGGCTGTTAACCAAAAAGGTCAGCAGTTCATATCCACCAGCTGCTCCTTGGAAACCCAATGGAGCATTTCTACTCTGTCCTATAGGGTCGCTATGAGTCGGAATCGACTCGACGGCAAGGGGTTTGGCTTTGGTAAGAAGGACTCAAGGCCAGCACATTTAGTCAATTATTCCCCAGTCACCAAAGCAGTGTCCTGGGGGCCTGAAAGCCTGCAAGTCTCTCTGTAAATGGCTCATTCATTTTCAGGGAGTGACTTAGGCATTAAGGAGGAAAACAAGCTGAAGAGTACCAGAGGCACAAATCACTTTCCAAAGTACTCCTGTCCACTGATCAGTGCTCATCAGCCTCAAATTTAAGTCACTGTCATATTTGAAATGCTGAAAGTATAAGCTGTGTTTTTATACAGTGAATGGAAAAACATAAGGGCAGAGACACTGACACTATCTTAAGGTCTGAAAAACATGCAAGTGAAATGAACTGGGTTTTTTTTCCAAGTTTTGCATGAAACTATTTTCAGTCTTTCAAATATTCACCATTTTACAGGCATGAGGCACAGTTCTCCTAAAACAGCAATTAAGAAAGCAAAGAAATAATAAATGGGAAAGTGCTACAAATATCAATAACAGCATCAACAGTAAAGCTATTGAATCAAAGGAAGGAAAAAGCAAGCTCAGTTTGTTCACAGCCCACTGTGTGCTGGTTCTGTTTGGGAATGTAATCCTGTTTAATCAGAGAGTGGGCCTTTATATTAGCTTTTGGCTTTCCATCATCTAAAGTCCCTTCCTATGTTTAAGGAATTCTTCCTCTAATTAATGGAGGAGGAAGGCTGAGCCAGCCTTTTACTTTGGAAGCTAGAAGGGCCAGGTACAGGCTTTCCCAGCCTCCTTGCATCCAGGGCCAAAAACATGCTCCAATTTCAGACAACCACGTGAACTTGCCCCGGAGTTTGAACAAGAAACCAGTGAAAGGAGGAACCAGGGGCAGAAGAAAATTCTCTCCAGTGTTGAGTAACAGTAACAGTGGCAGCAGTGACACCACTATCCATGGTGCCCACTGTGTTGTATGTTCAGTGGAGGTGGCAGGGGTGCCCCTTCCAGATCAGCCCTGTGACTTCAATTTGGCTGTTCATTCTGCCCAACCTGCATACCTGGTTCTCCATTATTCCTGCTGATGCGTTCAATACATCCCATTTCTGCTTAATCAACCAAAGTTGGTTTCTGTTGCTTGCAACTCAGAACCCTGACTGATCCACCTCACAAGAATCCATCCTTTGGCATGAGTATTATTATTCCTATTTTGTAACTAAGGACCCCTGGTGGCACGTGGTTAGGAGCTCAGTTGCTAACAGAAAGGTGAGTGGTTCAAATCCACCAGCCGCTCCACAGAAGATAGATGTGGCAGTCTGCTTCGTAAAGATTACAGCCTTGGAAACACTACGGGGCAGCTCTAGTCTGTCCTACAGGATCGCTATTTGAGTCAAAATTGATTCAACAGCAATGGGTTTGGTTTTTATTTTATAACTAAGGGAACAGGTATTCCATCACCTACCCAAGGTTACATAGCTTGTAAGAGACAGAGTGTAAGTGGTCGAATTGTGGTCAGTCAAGTCTCTCTATACATTAGTGTCTGGGATTGAATTGTGTCCCCCCAAAATATATGTTAACTTAGCTAGGCCATGATTACTAGTACTGTGTGGTTGTCCTCCATTTTGTGATCTGATGTAATTTTCCTGTGTGTTGTAAATCCTAATCTCTGCCTGTGGTTAATGAGGCAAGATTAGTTATGTTAAAGAGGATTAGGGTGGGATGAAACACCCTTACTCAGGTCACAGCCCTAATCAAATGTAAGAGGTGTTTCCCTGGGGAGAGGCTTGCATCACCTTTTATCTTATAAAATGTGCCCATTCCAAAGAAAGGTGATCCCACAGAATGCAGAAATTATCGAACAATATAATTAATATCATATGCAAGTAAAATTTTGCTAAACATAATTTAAAAATGGTTGCAGTAGTACATCCACAGCGAACAGCCAGAAATTTAAGTTGGATTCAGAAGAGGACGTGGAACAAGGCATATCATTGCTGATGTCAGATGGGTCCTGGCTGAAAGCACAGACTACCAGGAAGATGTTTACTTGTGTTTTATTGACTATGCAAAGGCATTTGGTTGTGTGGATCATAACAAATTATGAACAAGATTTCAAAGAATGGGAATTCCATAACACTTGTGTTCATGAGGAACCTGTACATAGACCAAGAGGCAATGCTTTGAACAGAACAAGAAGATATTGTGTGCTTTAAAATCAGGAAAGTTGTGCATCAGGGTTATATCCTTTCACCACACTTGTTCAATCTGTATGCTGAGCAAATAATCTGACAAACCATACTATATGAAGAAGATCGCAGCATCAGGATTGGAGGAAGACTCATTAGCAACCTGTGGTATGGAGATGATACACCTTTGCTTGCCTAAAGTAAAGAGGACTTGAAGCACTTACAGATGAAGATCAAAGACTACAGCCTTCAGTATGAATGGCACCTCAACATAAAGAAAACAAAAATCCTCACAACTGGACCAATAAGCAACATCATGGTAAACAGAGAAAAGATTGAAGTTGTCAAGGATCTCATTTTACTTGGATCCACAATCAACACCCATGGAAGCAGCAGTCAAATCCAAAGACACATTGCATTGGGCAAATCTGCTGCAAAACACCTCTTTAAAGTGTTAAAAAGCAATGATGTCACTTTGAGGACTAAGGTACACCTGATCCAAGCCATGGTATTTTCAGTCACCTCGTGTGCATGTGAAAACTGGACCATGAATACAGAAGACCAAAGAAGAATTTGAATTACGATGTTGGTGAAAAATATTGAATATACCATGGACCTCCAGAAGAAAAAACAAATCTGTCTTGGAAGAAGTACAGCCAGAATGCTCCTTAGAAACAAAATGGAGAGACTTCATCTCACATACTTTGGACATGTTATCAGGAGGGACCAGGCCCTGCAGAAGGACATCATGCTTGGTAAAGTAGAGGGTCACTGAAAAAGAGGAAGACCCTCAACATGATGGATTGACACAGTGGCTGCAACAATGGGCTCAAACATAGCAAGGATTGTGAGGATGGTGCCGGACCAGGCAGTGTTTTGTTCTGTTATACAGAGAGTTGCTATTAGTTGGAACAAACCAGACAGCACCTAATGGTAACAACGGCATGGCTACATCACATTTTGTTTATCCATTTATCTGTTGATGGACACTTGAGTGGTTTTCACATTTTGGCTATTGCAACTAATGCTGCAATGAATATTAGTGTACAAGTATCATACACTGTCTTCTCTGAAGAAATACCCTGACTATCCCATGTACACATGAGCTCCTTTTGATGTAATATTGTGTGTTTTGATATTGACATTGCTGCATTGATATGTTTCCTCAAAGCCACCAGTCTAGGTTCCTTCCACAGAGTTTAGCTACAAGAGTTTCCAGAAAGCTTCATCTGAACTCCAGCTCAGATCACTCTACAACAAGTGAGGGTTTAAGCAGGGTGAGAGGAATTTCTTATGTTTGAACACACCAAGACTCAGGAAATCTGCAACTTTTATGAATCAGGAGGCTGGGCATCACAGGTGTGTGATGACACGGTGATGGAGTGAGGGGGAAATATCATTGCAGAATGTGAGCTCATCATTTCTGCATGTAGAAAATGTTACTTGGTTCACATTAAAAGGCAGCTGGATGCCCTGGGATAATCCTTCACCAAAAATATGCCTTGAAATCTTCTTAAAACCAAACAATAGTTTAGCTTAACCATTAAAGAATGTCTGCCCTGAGCATTATGCTCTTTTAAGATCTATCTATGTAGGATCAAATTGACAACAGCACCTCAAAAGATTAGATAGGAATCTTAGGGGCATTGAGTTTAGGAATAATTTGGTAAAGGAGGGTGAGAATGGTTGTACAACTTGAAGAATGTAGTCAATGTCACTGAATTGTACACGTGGAAATTGGTGAATTGGCATATGTTCTGCTATATATATCCACAACAACAACAATAAATAAATTATTTTTAAAAAATTAAATGAAAAATAAATAGGGGCATTAATAATTGTTAACAACAACAAAAAGGTGGCTGGAAGAGTCTAACGCTTTGCAGTCAATTCTTCCTATCCTCCATTGCTTACATATCTCAATAAATAGACTTGGTCAGTAGAGGGTAGCCTGAACTGCATTCCAAGTCAGCAGTAATTGTGACTTCCCTACTGGCTGACAGAAAAGTTTACCTTTAGGGAAAATAGGTACCAGATCTTGTACTTAAACATGAAAACCATTGCAAAGTTAAGTGAGGACTTTGACAGCTCTCTGCCAAAATTAAGCTAAACCTAACCAGCACTCCGCAAAGCACTTAACTTCAAATAAGAAAAGGCCGTATCAACTTCCTTAAAAGCCATGTCTACACTGGCATGGAGATCCTGGTCATCTTCAAGATGTAGGCTTAGAAACTAGTCTGGGTTCACATTCTGTCTCTGCTACTTGTTAGTTATAACTTTTGCCCAATAACTTACCCTTTTACGTGTCTCAGCTTCCTCATCTGTAAAACAGGAATCATAATGGTACCCACCACATACGGTTGCTATAGAGACTGAATAAAATCATTCCTTAAAAAGTGCTTAACATGGCTCAAAATAAGCACTCAAAATATGTCTGTAACTCCTCATACATCCTTTGGCTTCTAGGTAAAGATGAGCAGGCAAAATTCCCAACGAGTGACAGTCAGACTTGGGTTTTATGGCTGGCCTTGCTGCTTCCACACTTCCAAGCATCATCACATGGCCAAGTCATTTCACTTCCCCAAGCCACACTTCCACATATGAAATAATAGCTAATGATATGTTGCACTAAGCCTCACGGTCTTAAGATAAGCATCAAATATTCCAAAAAACATCAAAATTGCCAAAAACAGCTAAAAATTGACCCCCCCCCCAAAAAAAAAACCAGTTGCAGTCAACTCCAACTCATGGCAACCTCATGTGTGTCAGAATAGAACTGTACTCCATAGGGTTTTCAGTGGCTAATTTTTTAGAAGTAAATCTCCACGCCTTTCTTTCAAGGCACCGTGTGTGGATCCAAACAGCCAACCTTTTGGTTAGCAGCCGAGCACATTAATTGTTTACACCGCCCTAAATCAAACCAAACCAAACCCGTTGCAGACTCATAGTGACCCTAAAGCACAGTGGAGAACTGCCCCATAGGATAACCAGTGAGAGCCTAGTAGATTCGAACTGCGGACCTTTTGGTTAGCAGCCACAGCTCTTAACCACTAGGCCAAGAACTTCTAAAACCTGGCGAGAGGAGATTTAAAACTTTTCAAAGTCAAAAATGGGGCATCTTGCTGTTACTTTGGTAGGCTGATTACCTTCTCACCTTGGGATCTTTTACCATGACTGTGCCCTCTGCCTGGAACTCTCATTCACCAGCCCTTGACTCCTGAAGTGTTCCTGCTTGTCATTCTGTCTCACTCAGCTCAAAGACCACTTCCTTGAAAGGGTCTCCTAGGCCACTCTATCTTAGCTAGCCACTAATACCGCCGCCCCCCCACACACACACCACTAGTTCCATGTCCTGCATTATTTTATAAAACTCACCGATTACATATGGTATTCATTTATTGTGGGTTTATTTGTTCCGTGCCCCCACCCCACTAGAATATAAAATCCTTGAAGGCAGGAATTACTTAACCTCTTTTCCCCAGCACCTAGAGGAATAGCTGGTACATAGACTGAAGTCCCTTGCTGGCACAAAGAGTTAAGTGCTTGACTACTAACCAAAAGGTTGACAGTTCAAGCCTACCCAGAGATACCTCAAAAGAAAGGCCTGGGGATCTGTTTCTGAAAAGTCATAGCCTTGAAAACCCTATGGAGTGCAGTTCTTCTACTCTGCACACATGGGGTCACCGTGCGTCGGAATCAGCTCAGTTGCAACTGGTTAGAAGGTACTCAGTGACTATTTATTTAGAGAATTGAAAAATTAATCCATTCCTGCTGAATCTGGTATGGTGCCAGTTAGCAATGTAACTTAACTACCCTACTCTTTTTAGCTTCAGTGCCTTAGTGTTTTCTGGTTTTGGCAATACCTGAGTCCTTGCACCTTAGAGAGAATGAGTTTATCAGCCTATTTTTCCTGCTGTCCTTGGGAAGAGAGAGAAGCCAGAAAGGTGCATGACAAAATGAACAGAAAGAGCTCCATAATGGGAGGAGGGGGTGATAGAGACCATTGACTCATCCCAATGTCACTGCGAGTTCCCGCTGGTGATTGGATAAGGTTGTCCTATTTGCTCTGTCCTCACGCAGACCAGTCAGCCTGAAGCCATTCAGGAGCTGGCAGCCAACTCTGCTTCCCACTCAATCCCTCTCCATGTATCCTGCCAGTGAAACAGATTTTCAATGGCCTCCGTCTGTGGGATATTGCTACCCATTCAGGAGTAAATTTTCAGTGCAGGGTGGCATAATGATTCCCATTAATGTTGATATTATTCATGCAGCTAAAATCCACATGCCCCCAGCTAAAACATTCCCCTGTTGAGGCTGTAGCTCTAATCTATTCAGAAATCCTTCATTATAGGTAGATGGTGTGTGCGCTCTGTATAGGAGCCTAAGGCGCTAGAATAGCATCCCTGGTCATGCCTTTGAATCTTTTGAAGCACCGGGGGATTTTTATGTGTGTGGTTAATCACTGAGCTCAGGCGAGCATCCTGCTACCAGGGCAGATGACAGGAATCAGTGCTCTCAAGGTCGGTGTCAGGAGAGTCTTGTCCCTTGCAAAATACTTTCTCCACGTACAAGAGTGTTTCTCAATCTCAACCCTATTAACATTTTGGGCTGGGGTGGTGTGGGTGGGGGGCTATCATATGCATTGTAGGATGTTCAACAGCATCCCTGATCTCTAGAAACCAGTAGCACCCCTCCCACCTGTTGTGAAAATCAAAGTGCCCCCCCTAAAAATCCACTGCCATTGAGTCAATTATGATTCATAGTGACCCCATATGTTACAGAGTAGAACTGAGCTCCAAGTTATAATCTCTTAGTTATAATCTTTACAGAAGCTGATCGCCAGGTCTTTCTTCTGCAGCACCACTGGGTGGGTTCAACTGCCAATCTTTTGATTAGTAGCTGATCACAAATCATTTGTGCTACCCAAGGACCACAGACACTGCCAAATGTCCCCTGGAGGGCAAAACCATCTTTGGTGGTGTCCTAGGCTGAGTTATCTAGAGAAGTAAAACCAGCAAAGTATATTAATATATACATAGAGAGAGATTTATATTAAGGAAATGGTTTACGCAGTTGTAGAGGCTGGAACATCCCAAGTCCGTGGATCGAGATAGAGGCTTCTCCTGATTCACATAGCCATAGGGGCTGGTGAACCTAAGATCGGCAGGTCAGACAGCAGGGCTCTTGGTCACAGGCTGTGAAGATCAATGAATCCCAAGATTGGCAGGCAAGAAACGGCAGGTAAACTGCTAGCTCAAGTCCCAAGAACTGGAGGTCAGATGAATAAGGGCCAGCTGCAGGATCCAGAGCGAGCAAAAGCCCATGAGCCTTGCCAGAATGTCCATTCATATTTGATGCAGGCCACACACCCAAGGAAACTCCCTTTCAAATGGTTGTCTACTCACAGCAGATCCCATCATGGAGGTGATCACACTGTATCAAATTTCATCATGGAAGTGATCATAACATCATACAACTACCAAACTACATCGTAACTGCCAAACCACTGAAAATCATGGCCCAGTCAAGTTGACACATAACCTTAATGATCACAGGTAGACAATCTCTAACATAAAACAACATGAAATGGGAGGAGAGATATCCTTTCTTGTCCTAAAGCCCAAAATATAAAACCAAATCTACAAATAGAGAAACCCACATGTACAGCAACCAAGCAAGTATTTATATCCTCCCATTCCAAGGTGAAAAGCTCTAAGTGCTTCAGAAGGGGTGTCTAAGTAGTGACAGATTGAGGGAACGAACTCAAGTTTTACTGAATCTGAATGAAAGCATTTAAAGAATTCCACTGTTAGAAGGGGCCATAGAGATCATTTGGGACAACCCCCTTAGGATGCAAGGTAGCTCAGGTCCAGAAATAGTTAAGTGACTTCTTAGTGGTCTTACAGTGGTGAAGGCAGAGTCTGGACTAGAATTCAGGTCCCCAGGCTCTGGTGGAGAATTTATTACTTCATTCATTCATCAAACGCATTTATTCATCAAGCACATATTTTGTACTTAATGTAAAGTGCTGAGCTTAAGACTAGGGATACGAGAAGAAAAAAAAAATATGGCCCAATAATAACAAAAACGACCAATTATGGGGTACCTTCTATATGTACCTGGAGAAGGCATTTAAGACCTATCAAGTTATTCGATCTTCCCAAGAATTCCAGGAGGTTTGCACTTTTACCTCCCTGGTAATGTTGGTAGCTACTATTATACACTGTAACCCCAAAACCGACATGACAGGGGTGTAGGAGCAAAGCCCATTTTAATTAGAAATGCACTGAGTCCTCTGGGAGTGATGTATTTGCTAGACCAGAGAGAAGGGTCCACAGCCCTCACGCTGATAAAAGAACATCACCCAGGAACCAGCTACACATGATGTGTAGGAAAAGAAGGGTGTTTCCAGTAGCACAGTGATGGAGTCACACCGTGCCTCTTGCCTTTTATTTACAGCCTTTAGACTAATTACTTAAAGTCACTGAACCTCAGCTTCCCTATGTGTAAAATAGTGACGTTGTTAGCTGCCGTCAAGTTGGCATCTGACTCATGGCGACCACATGCACAATGGAACAAAACGCTTCCCCGTCCTCCACTATCCCTATGATCATTTGCAGATCAGACCATTGTGATCCATAGGGTTTTCATTAGCTGATTTTTAGACCACCTGGCCTTTCTTCCTAGTCCATCTTAGTCTAGAAGCTGTGCTGAAACCTATCAGCATCATAGTAACGCACAAGCAGACAGGTGATGTCTGTGCACGAGGCTCACTGGCCGAGAGTCAAACCCAGGTCTTCTACGTGGAAGGGGAGAATTCTACCACTGAACTAACAATGTCTCAACAGGGCCATTAAGGGACCCGCTACGTGGTTTCCATAAGATAAGACTATGCCTTAAAGTCACCAAACGCAGCCCCAAGTGCATCATAGATGTTCAATAAATGTTAATTACCTTTCCTCTTCTTAATCTCACTGCGCTTCAGGTTTCTTTTTTAATCTGGAAAATGGAAATAATAATGGCAGCAACTCTGAGGAGGTGTTGTGAGGGTTAAGAGGGCATGTAAAATGCATAGGGCTTGGCACTTAGTAAACATCAGTTTTAGTTGTTTTTACAAATGCAAATACCTCTGGGAGCATCTTTAACGAATAAGTCAAAGTGAGGAATCAAAGAAGTACCATAGAAATGAACTGGCATCCTCTTCTTCCAGGGTCCACACCTCATCTAGCCTAATCCTACCAATTAAACCCGTTGCCATCAAGTTGATTCTGACTCAGAGCGACCCCACAGGACAGAGTAGGACTGCCCCATAGGTTTCTAAGGCTGTAAACCTTCATGGAAGCAGACTGCCACATCTTCCTCCCGAAGAGCAGCTGGTGGGTTTGAACTACCAACCTTTCAGTTATCAGTCGAGGACTTAACCTCTGCACCACCAGGGCTCCATCCTACCAATTTAAAACAAACAAACAAACAAAACCCGTTGCCATCAACAGGTAAGAAAACTGAAATCCTTAAAAGTGAAATAATTTGCCCAAGATTTTTTAGTAAGCTAGTGGTGGCTTTTTCCAACTCCCAGACACAACTCTTTACCACTCCCTTCTCACTTCCCAGGAGCTACACTATAGAGCCCTTGTGGTTAAGCAGTTGGCTAGTAACTGAAAGGTCAGTGGTTCTAATTCACCCTGCATCTCCTCGGGAGAAGGACCTGGCAATCTGTTTCTATAAAGATTACAGCCAAGAATACCCTATGAGGCAGTTCTATTCTGTCACATGGGGTCACTATGAGTTGAAATAGATCCAACAACACACAATAACAATGCTAAGCCTAGTGGTAAGTCGGCCTCCTATGGGTGATAGGAGTAACACCCATGTCACAGGCTGGCCAGTCAAGCTCCGCCCACAGATTTCAATCTATGTTGTCAGTGAATTTGAGCAGCCGAGATGTAACTGATAACAGAGCAATATCCATGCGAAAATGAGCTGTAACAGGGCAATCACCGCAGTGTCTGCACTCCTTCTGGTCATTCAGTTCTCAGCTCAACTGTCACGTCTTCAGAGTCATTCCTTGATCATCCTATCAAATGAAACATGTCCCCCGCACCAGTTTGTCTCCATCCCACCACCTGTCTGATTCTCTCCACAGCACTTATCAGTATCTGAAAATAGTATAGTGTTTTGTTTTGCTTTGGTTTAGTTTGTTTTATTTTGTTTAGGACCTGTGTCCCATACCACAGTGTAAAATGCTTACGAGCAGTAAGTGGCCTTATCTACTTGATTTGCCACTCTCATTCAAATGCTGACAACAGTATCTGATCAACATTAGGCTTGCAATGAGTATTTGTAGAGTCAGTACAGGAATGAGTAAATTTGAGCTCAGATCCCTAAGTTATTCTTGCTCCCTTACCCCATCACCCCCAGCCCTTTGTTGGTTGTTGGGTGCCTTGTAGTCCATTGAACTCATAGCTACTCCATGTGACAGATTAGAACTGCCCCACAGGGTTTTCTAGGCTGTAAATCTTTACAGAAGCAGATCACTACATTTTTCGCCCACAAAGCTGCCAGGTAGGTTCTAACCATCAAATTTTCGGTTAGCAGCCAAGCTCTTTAAACCCATCACTCCCAGCCCCTGCCAGCCCCATATGTCCACCCAATAGAAATTCTGAGACTGAATGATAACCTAGAGGACTATCGATCTTTTGAAATAGGTTCCTGGGCCTGGTTCGGCTGTGTCCCAAGGCAAAATCTTAGGAGCTCCAGAACGCTCTGGTACTTAATTCCACGCATACCAAAATGTTGAGATGTTTCTTAGACTTGAGATTTCACTGGAATTCAGTTCGATAAACATCTACCAAGCACCCTCAATGTGCTAGTCATCATATAAGCAAAACAGACACTACCACCAGTACAATATGGCATGTTCTGACAAACTTTCTGCTCAAAACTATTTCCCTTGCTTCCAGACAGAGTGACCGAAAATTATGCTATCAGCTTTTGATTCTCAAAAGTGCTCTATCCCAGTGTGATTCCATGTAAGGGATGCCTTATATGTCATACTCTAATTGGGATCATTTTGCCAGATACTTTCCAAAATGACCATTGCTCAGGGACCATGTAGCACAGCACAGATTCCTGGAAATGTGATGGCTACAAGGGGTACCGGAAATGAGGAAGGAAGGCATATAAGGAGAAATAAGAAGGATCCAAAAATAAATTCCACCTACTTCGAGCAGTAAGGAGGATCCTAGGAACACGCACATCTCCAGATGCATGAACTTCGACAAATTGCTTAACATCTCTGAACCTCAGTTTCTTCATCTGTGAAGCTGGGGTAATAATAACACACCTCATAGATTTCTTGAGATGAATGTTGTTGTGTTGTTAGGTGCCATTGAGTCAGTTCCAACTCATAGCAACCCTTTGTACCACAGAACGAAACATGCCCGGTCCTGTGCCATACTCATCATCGTTATGCTTGAGCTCATTGTTGTAGCCACTGTGTCAATCCATCTCATTGAGGGTCTTCCTCTTTTTCGTTGACCCTCTACTTTACCAAGCATAATGTCCTTCTCCAGGGATTTATCCTTCCTGACATATCCAAAGTATGTAAGATACAGTCTCACTATCCTTGCTTCTAAGGAGCATTCTGACTGTACTTCTTCCAAGACAGATTTGTTTTGATTCTTTTGACAGTCCATGGTATATTCAATATTCTTCACCGACACCACAATTCAAAGGCATCAATTCATCTTCGGTCTTCCTTATTCATTGTCCATCTTTCACATGCATATGATGTGATTGAAATTCAATGGCTTGGATCTGGCACACCTTAGTCTTCAAGGTGGTGTCTTTGCTTTTCAACACTTTAAAGAGGTCTTTTGCAGCAGATTTTCCCATTGCAATGCTTCTTTGATTTCTTGACTCCTGCTTCCATGGGTGTTGACTGTGGATCTGAGTAAAATGAAATCCTTGACAACTTCAATTTTTTCTCTGTTTATCATAATGTTGCTTATTGGTCCAGTTATGAGGATTTTTGTTTTCTTTATGTTGAGGTGTAATCCATACAGAAGGCTGTGAACTTCCATCTTCATCAGTAAGTGCTCCAAGTCCTCTTCACTTTCAGCAAGCAAGGTTGTGTCATCTGCATAGTGCAGGTTGTTAATGAGATTTCCTCCAGTCCTGATGCTCCATTCTTCTTCATATAATCCAGCTTCTCGAACTATTTGCTCAGCATACAGATTGAATAGTTATGGAGAAAGATACAACCCTGACTCACACCTTTCCTGATTTTAAACCACACAGTATCCCCTTGTTCTGTCTGAACAACTGCCTCTCGATCTATGTACAGTTTCCTTGTGAGCACAATTAAGTGTTCTGGAATTCCCATTCCCTGAAATGTTTTCCATAATTTGTTATGATCCACACAGTCAAATGGCTTTGCATAATCAATAGAACACAGGTAAACATCTGTCTGGTATTCTCTGCTTTCAGCCAGGATCTGTCTGAGAGTAGCAATGGTTCCACGTCCTCTTCTGAATCTAGCTGGAATTTCTGGCAGTTCCTTGTCAATATACTGCTACAGCTGCTTTTGAATGATCTTCAGCAAAATTTTACTTGGTGTGATATTAATGATATTGTTCGATAATTTTCACATTCAGTTGGATCATCTTTCTTGGGAATAGACATAAATACGGATCTCTTCCAGTCAGTTGGCCAGGTAGCTGTCTTCCAAGTTTTTGGAGTAGATGAGTGAGCACACTTCCAGAGCTGCAGGCGTTTGTTGAAATATCTCAACTGGTATTCCGTCTATTCCTGGAGCCGTGTTTTTTGCCAATACCTTCAGTGCAGCTTGGACTTGTACCATTGGTTCCTGATCATATGCTACCTCTTGAAACGGTTGAACATCAACCAGTTCTTTTTGGTATAATGACTCTGTGTATTCCTTCCATCTTCTTTTGATGCTTCCTGTGTCGTTTAATATTTTACCCATAGAATCCTTCACTATTGCAACTCGAGGCTTGAATTTTTTCTTCAGTTCTTTCAGCTTGAGAAATACTGAGCATGTTCTTCCCTTTCGATTTTCTATCTCCAGCTCTTTGCACGTGTCATTATAATACTTTACATCTTCTCAAGCCACCCTTCAAAATCTTCTGTTCAATTCTTTTACTTCATCATTTCTTCCTTTTGCTTTAGCTACTTGACATTCAAGGGCAAGTTTCAGAGTCTCTTCTGACATTCATTTTGGTCTTTTCTTTCTCTCCTATCTTTTTCAATGACCTCTTGCTTTCCTCATGTATGATGTCCTTGATATCATTCCACAGCTTGTCTGGTCTTCGGTCATTAGTGCTCAAAGTGCCAAATCTGTTCTTCAGATGGTCTCTAAATTCAGGTGGGATATACTCAGGGTCATACTTTGGCTCTTGTGGACTTGCTCTAATTTTCATTAGTTTCAACTTCAACTTGCATATGAGCAATTAATGATCTGTTCCGTAGTTGGCCCCTGGCCTTGTTCTGACTGATGATACTGAGCTTTTCCATCATCTCTTTCCACAAATGTAGTCGATTTGATTCCTGTGTATTCCATCTGGCAAAGTCCATGTGTATAGTTGCCGTTTATGTTGGGGAAAAAAGGTATTTTCGATGAAGAAGTCATTGGTCTTGCAAAATTCTATCAACCGATCTCCTGCATCGTTTTTATCACTAAGGCCATATTTTCCAATTACCGATCTTTCTTCTTTGTTTCCAACTCTCACATTCCAATCACCAGTAATTATTGATGCATCCTGATTCCCTATTTGATCAATTTTAGACTGCAGAAGCTGGTAAAAATCTTCAATTTCTTCAGCATTGGCCTTATTTGTTGGTATGTAAATTTAAATAATAGTCATATTAACTGGTCTTGCTTGTAGGCGTATGGATATTATCTTATCACTGACAGCATTGTACTTCAAGACAGATCTTGAAATGTTCTTTTTGATGATGAATGCAATGCCACCCCTCTCCAAGTTGTCATTCCCGGCATAGTAGACTGTATGATTGTCTGATTCAAAATGGCTAATACCCATCCATTTCAGCTCACTTATGCCTAGGATATTGATGTTTATGTGTTCCATTTCATTTTTGCTGATTTCCAATTTTCCTAGATTCATACTTCATACATTCCACATTCCAATTATTAAAGGATGTTTGCAGCTGTTTTCTTCTCACTTTGAGAAGTGCCCCGTCAGCAAAAGAAGGTCCCGAAAGCTTGACTCCATCCACGTCATTAAGGTTGACCCTACTTTGAGGAGACAGCTCTTTCCCAGTCCCTTCCAACCTGGGAGGGCTCACATTCCAGCACTGTATCAGACAATGTTCTGCTGCTATACATAAGGTTTTCACTGGTGAATTCTTTTCAGAAGTAGATTCCCGGGCCCTTCTTCCTCATCTGTCTTAGTCTTGAAGCTCAGCTGAAACCTGTCAGCCACGAGTGACCCTGCTGTTATCTGAATACCAGTGACATAGTTTCCAGCATCACAGCAACACACAAGCCCCCACAGTACAACAAACTGACAGACACATGGGGAATAAATGAATTAATATGTGCAAAGTGTTTAACATTATGCTGGGCATATAAATAGGGCTCAAAAAGTGATATTTTTTATTTTTATTATTATTCAGGGTTTGTTTATGTGTAAATCTCAAGCAAGTGAGCCAACACCAGGATAACCTTCGGAAGTTTCCCTTGGAAGAATAAGAACAATGTCATGGAACAGGGCTCCATAAATCCCTCTTTCAATGTGCCTGACAGAGTTAAAGCAGTTTCTCAAAATGCCTTGGTCCCCAAGGGCTCCTTACTTACCAGGAGAATCTGCTCCATCCCTCGTGTGTTCAGCTGGTCCCCCCACTCCCATCTGCACCAATTAGCAGGAAGCAGATTGCCCAAGACCCAGGAGAGCACCTTGAGAACAGGAACACCATGCCAGGAATAGGCGAGCCTTCAGAGCCGGCATAGGTAATGGGGTCGAAAATGAAGATGTATTAGGGGAAGAGGAATTACAACTCTGCTGATTAAGTGATGAAGTGAATAGAAATGCAAAACATGGCATAAATTATTAAGCAAACCCGAGCTGCTCCAGGCAAAGGCGACCAGTGAGGGAGGCTGGCTATTGTTAAAGGTTGTAGAACGAACCAGCAGCCGTAAACTGAGGCCTTGTTGTGATACAAAGGGGAGGGGTTTTACCCCTAATGTTTTCTTATAGTTTTTTTAATGGTTTCTATATTTTCAAAGATGTCTTCAATTCCCTAATTATCTGGCTCTGCCCACTGAATAGATACAGGAAATTACTTAAGACTTACATAAAAATACAAGTATATGCCTATAATCAGAATAATTGAGCTGAAATATTCAAATAAGCCATTTGGATTCTAGACAGATTCAATTCAGAGAGGCAACCTCAGAATGCTCTTTAATTAACTATGCTGTGGACTGGGTAGGATTCTCTACTTATCACTACAGTGTAAAACAGTCTAACCAAGGAAGGAGAGATGATGAGTAGATTCTGGTAAATAGAAACTGGTATGAAAATCTGCCTTATACATAGGTACATTTTTTGGAAGGTTTAAGCATGTTTACACATAGACATATTTTTCATTTCTTTAAACTGTTGTGATAGTTGGGTCCATTCTTTCTCCCTCTGGCCATAGGTGGGTGATTAGATCAGAATTCTGAGCCAATCGCAATCTCTCTCTCTCTAATTTTACCTAGGGACACAGTCTCTGGTAGTTTGCTGGAGATGGGATTTTGTGGCCTAGAGATGGGGCTAGCAAGGGTCATGCAAGATGAGTAACTAGCTGCAGAGGAAGACAGAGATCAGAGAGACTTTTATCTACCAAAAAACAACCAAACCTGTTGCCGTTGAGTCAATTCTGACTCACAGTGACCCGATAGCGACCCTATAGGACACAGTAGAACTTCCCCATAGGGTTTCCGAGGAGCAGCTGGTGGATTTGAACTGCCGGTCTCTTGGTTAGATGAGCTTTTAACCACTGCACCACCTGGGCTCCAAAAAGTCGTAAACAGTGACTGCCCTGGCTCTGGATGGCTTTCCCACTCTCCCATCCCCATTTCTAGAAGGCCTAGCTGAGCTGTACTTCTTTTTCTGTCTAGGAATTACAGGACAGAAATCTATAAACTTCCTTCTTTTTGAACCAGCTTTGAAGGTCTTAAATCTTATAAAGGTAAATGATGAGTTTATATGAGCCTTGAAGTCTCTCCATCACGTTTATGACTAGTGTCCATTCAGACCTTGCTTGAATATCTCTTGTGACAGCAAACTCATTATCTACCAGTGTAGTCCATGCCATTTCCAAACGGTGGTGGGGTGGGGGGTGTAATTGATGGAAATGCTTAGGTAAGCATTTCCATCAATTAATCAGTTAATTCGTGACATTAAGTCCAGGTAGAAGGTGTTGATGAGGTCAGAGCAAGAAAGCGTTATCATGATCCTTTTACACAACTTCCCCCCAGAGCCTCTTCCCTATGGGCTGACAGCCAGTGCTCACATCAATGGACCAGGAAGAGGGGAGCCCTTTTCATCACCTTGCTCTCTGCCTAGATTTGAACCACCAGAAAGATAATATCAAAAGAAAGACAAGAAATTACTCATAAAACATTCCAAAACACTGTACTACTTCCATTGGTTTATAGCTGGGAAGTTATAAAAATTACCTTTGTGGATTTTTTTCTCTTTTCTTTGTGTAAAATTGTATTTTTTATCATGATGACAGAAGTAATATATTTTCATTGTAGAAAATCAAAAAAAAATAAGTAAAGCAGAAAGAAGAAAATAAAAAACATCCATAACCCCATCACTCACAGACAAATACTGCCGTTTTGGTGTATACCCTTCCAGAAGGTTTTGCTTATTTGTGTGTTTGTTTATTTATATAATTGGTATCATATTTTTTATAGTGTTTTAAACTTGCTTTAACTTAACTATCTACTATGAACATTTTTCCAAGTTATTAAATTTCTTCTTTAACATAATCTTTAAAGACTTATGGTATTCATGTGCAAAGATGTACCATAATCTGTTTATACCTGTCTGCCATTGATGGGCACTTAGGCTGTTAGCAGCTTTAAATAATATGACATAACACACTATAATGGGGAAGGTTCAGGAGCTATGGGACAAGAGAAGAGATGCTCAGAAACTGGAATTAAAGGATCAAGGATATTCCTGGAGGAAGTGACACTTGAATGGTGCTTTTCAGGTTTCAAGGTATGGTCACATACATTATCTATTTAGTCCTCACAGAAACGTCTCAGAAGGTATCACTTCCTATTGTGCAGGTGAGGAAACTGTGACTGAGAAACAAGTAACTAATCCCAGAAATCCATGAGCATCTAAATCTGGTGTTGATGAAGTTTTTTATTCCTATTTGAATTCCTATGTGTTGCCCTGACAGATGAGATGGAGAATAAACAGAGTGGTTTAATTATACCCATAAAAATCTTATTGATGTCTGACTGGCTCCTCTATGGCTTCTTCTCCTGCAAAATGGGACCAATAATAGTACTATCTGTAGTTCCTGGTACATTGATAGTGCTATTATTATTAATATCATTATCATTACTACTATGAAAAAGCCCTGATTTTAGAGTCACAAAAGTCTGGGATTAAATGCCAGCTCCATAATTTAATGGGTAAGTGATCTAGGCAATTAGCTTGTCTCTTCACAGATTGCTGAGTGGTTTGAATTAAATAGGATATGTAAAGTGAATGGTTCACATTTGACCCTGTGGTAGGCAGAATTCTTAGATGACCTCCCAAGATTTGTGGCCCCTGGTTATTCAGTCAAACACTACTCTAAGTACTGCATTTGACACAAGTATTTAAAGTCCAAATCAGTTGAACGTAAAATATGGAGATTATCTGGACGGGTCTAACCACATGAGGCTTTTAGAAGCAGAGTTTTCTTGGCTGGTTACAGAAGTCAGAGAGATTTCAAATGCGAGAAGTACTCAACATGCAGTTGCTGTCTTTGAAGATGGAAGAGACCCCGTGGAAAGGACCTGACGGCAGCCTCCAGTAGCTGAGAATGACTCTACCACCCCATCCCTAACTCCAGTAAGAAAACCAGTCCTACACCCCAACAAACTAAATTTTGCCAAAACCCTGAATGAGCTTAGAAGTGGTTTCTTCCCCAAATCCTCCAGATAAAAGTGCACCTTGGGTGACATCTTGATTTCAGCCTTGCAAGAATCTAGGCAAAGAACCCAGCTGAGCCCACCTCATCTTCTAACCCACAGAACTGTGAGATCATAAATGGGTGTTGTTTTAAACCATTATGTTTGTAGTCATATGTTATACATCAATAGAAAACTAATACAGGCTCTTAGTAAGTGTGAAATAGGGGTGGCTCAATGGTGGAATTCTTACCTTCCATGCAGGACACCCAGGTTTGATTGCTGGCCAATGCACCTCATGCACAGTGACCACCATCTATCCGTGCAGGCTTACCTGTTACTATGATGCTGAACAGGTTTCAGTAGAGCTTTCAGACTAAGGCAGACTAGGAAGAAAGGCTTGGTAATCTACTGCTGAAAATCAGCCAGTAAAAGCCCTATGGATCATATGATCTGATTCACAACCAATCATGGGGTTGGCACAGGACTGGACAGCATTTCGTTCCATTGTACATGGGGTCACCATGAGCCAGAGGCCAATTCAGTGACAGCTAACAACCAAGTACGTGTGAAGCTCCCCCCAGCCCCAAAACATTGTTTTACCACATTCAAACACAAACCAAAGGACTCCGGAGCAGCTATACAACTGGGCTTTCTCACATGTGCCCACACACGCTGCCCCAAGGTCAAAGTACTGCATAATGCTCCACAGGACATTCTGACAGCAAAGGCAGAAGTCCTGGTTAAAAGTCTAAAACAGCCGCAAGAGTTACTTTGAAAATATACTTGCTTTTCAAGCCTCAGCACAAATGCACTAAAGAGATCAGTCTGTTTTCAAAAATGAGAAACTCAGGCAAGTCCATTTGTACCTTTTTATTGACATTTCTGACCTTTCTGGAAACGTATGTTATGTTTTGGTATAAAAATTATCAGAGAGAGCAGCTTGCTGAGTGATATTTTATATTACAGGACAGAGCACTCAAACCAAGTCTCCTCAAAGCAGTGCTGCTGCCAATGAAAATCTCTAGGATCTCAATGAGATTTTTTTTTTTTCCTCTAGCATAAGGTACACATTGTTAACTGGGCCTCAATGTTACCGAGTGATTGAGTAGATGGAACCTAGTGTGATATTTCCTTGATGAAACCACTCTGGCAAGTTTAGATGCAGTTATGAGTAAAAAACTAAAATCAATCTTAAAATCTTTGGCTTTATTTTAAAAAAAACAAAAAATAATCATTTCCTACAGGTTCTTGGTTGATATTGGGGATACCTATGAACACTGAGTATGTTCGGATGTTAATTTATTCTTTGGACAAGTCCCAAAACAAAGACAAAACCAAAAAGGAAGTCAGGATAAATACATACATACACATCTTTGGGCTGTACATCATTTTGTTCTAGTTTCTTGCTCTAAGATAGAAAACTTCTAAGTGTAGGATAATTGTGCTCCATACTCCTAATCTTCACCTACTCTACGCACAGCCATGGAGTCGATTTCAACTCATAGTGACCCTTTAGGACACGGTAGAACTGCCCCACAGAGTTTCCAAGGCTGTAATCTTTATGGAAGCAGACTGCCACATCTTTCTCCCATGGAGTAGCTGGTGGATTCAAACCGCTGACCTTTTGGGTAGCAGCCCAGCGCTCAAGCACTGCGCCACCAGGGCTCCTCTCATGTACTCTTCTAAAATGGCTAAATGTCCATGTTGGCTATTAATCATTTACAATTTAATTAAGCACTTACTCACATATGCTAAACCCAATGCCAGGTGCTGCGAAAATAAATTTGAAAAAGACGTAAGCCATGTGTTTAATTTGGGAAGGCAGATATCAAACTTTATAAGAAATTCAAGCCACCCCTTCATCCCTGCCTAAGAATGGATCAGAATAAAAAACAGCATTGCATCAAATTAGGAGCAGAGCTGGATAGCTAGGGGTCAACTCCTAGTCATTTGCCTGCTAGCTACGTAACCTTGGACAAGTCACATAAGTTCTCTAAGCTCCACTTACATCATGTATAAAATGAGGGTAATGATAATAATGCCCTAATGAGAAAGTGGTGAATATTATAGTAGACAGTTCATGTAAAAGCGCTTAGCACACTGTCTGGTCCATAACAAGCTCTCCACAAGCTGTGACGATGACGATCATCATGGTCATAATGATGTGTGATTCACAAAGCATTTAAAGTTCTAGCATCCATGAGGTGTGGCTTTTTAAAAAAATGTTTTCCTTTTGGATTGCTTGTTGGTACAGTGTAGGAGGTCTTGTACTGCCTCCCAGGTGAGAGGCCATGCTCCCCTGGGTGAGGTTCATATGATAACAAATTAGACCTGTGACAAGAAGAAGCATTCACCTCTGCTCGGAAAGCTTCCAGAGAGGGAAACTTTCCAGATGGACAAGAAGAGAATGGTAATTATAAGAACTGGTGGTGACAAAATGTTATAACAGAAACCAAGGGTAGTTGGAATGGCCAGATCATGTGTGAGAGAAGGGCAGTGATAAAAGATGAAACCAGTGAAGTAAGTAGGGACTATTTCGTGAAAAACTTCCTTCACCATGCCAGGGAGTTTGACACTGAAGCATATTCAGCAGGAATGTGGTATGGTCAAGTCTACATTTTTAGAAAGATCATCCCCATTGACTATGAGGGGTGAAAAACATGCAAGATGGGAGGCCGAGATCTTGAGACTCTGTTATGCTGGAGAGGGAAGGGAATGGTTAAGAAAATATAGTCATAATGATGTGGAATGGGGCAGATAGTAAGCACAGAACTATATGGGATATTACATGGTAGCACATCCCTACAATTATGGCAGACCATTGCTCCTTTAAATTAATGAGCTCCATATCACAGTTGTGGTTTTTATTAGTTGCCCTCAAGCGGATTCCAACTCATGTTGTGCAGAGCAGAATTTGCTCCATAGGGTTTTCAAGGCTGTGACCTTTTGGAAGCAGATTGTTAGGCCTGTCTTCTGAGGCACCTCTGGGTGGGTTTGAACTGCCAAACTTTCAAGCTAGTACTTGAGCACTTAACTGTTTGTGCCATGCAGGGACTCCTGCATATTACAGTAGGAATCATTTATTGACTGTATAGCACTTGAGCCACCCTCTCCATTTTACTGTGAAAGTCTAAGGTTGCTAACTCTGATATTAATATATCGTCAGTCTTAAGTTCTCTTGGTTCAGATAAATTCTTGGTCTAACTGTCTATTTTGTGAAAATCACTGAGATCCAAAGAATGTTTCTCAAAGGCACAAACAGCAACCGATTTTACACTAGACCACATTTCCACCTCTTCATGGGCTGCTACTCCTTTGCAAAGAGAGAAGAAATCAAGTTTGAGATAGTGAGAATGTGGGGAACAGTCCTATGCCTGTAACCACTAGCAACTGGAATATGACTCCATTACCACCTTCCTGTGCAAAAAGGGTATTTTCCTCTCAAGGGCTACAAAGCTCCCTCTTAAACCAACAAATACGTCAACTAAGTCAACTACGTACTTTCTTTTGTTGATCTTCTCCCTGATCCCGTTATTATTTTGAACAGTCTACTCTGAACTCAAAGTAGTAATTTATACCTTTTGCAATTTCATTTACAGATATTTCTGTTTTGGAACTTGTTTTGCTGACTAATTTGCATCTTTAAAATATATAACCAATGTTATATTTACATTTATTTTTAAGCAAATGAATTTACTCTGAGTAAAACTACATTCATCTATAGAAGAATCTACCATTGTCAAGAGTCACAACGATTTACTCTCAGATTGTTTTTTATTCCAATGCTGATAGTACACTATCAGTTTTTATTATTTTTCTGTATTTCAAAGCAGAACAGAGTCTAACATTGGCTAAGAATACTAAAATGTATGCCTCTGTTTTTAATTCAGAAATAGGCTAAAATTGATTTAAAAAAATAGATGCTTCTTTATTTTTAAGACTATGCAAGAAATTAATATAACAAACATAAACATAATATATATTCCACTTGCCAGGCTCCAGAAGACTGCCCACTACTTTTTAGCACTAGTCATGGTTTGCCTGCTGTCAATCTCTTCATCTGAATAATAATGATGAATTTGGTATGCTCAGAAGTATCTGTACTCAATCAATCATCGACCCTAATCTCTACTCAATCTCTAATCAATACTGTTATGTTATTTAGTGATTTAGCAAAGCAAACCTCCATAAAATATGTGAATTGTCCCTTAAAGTTCATGACAAAGTTAAAACCAAATTAAAGGATTTAAAAAACCAAACCAGTTGCTGTCCCTATAGCACAGAATAGAATTGCACAATAGGGTTGCCAAAGATTCAGACTGCTGACCTGTTGGTTAGCAGCTGAGCTCTTAACTACTGAGCCACCAGGTCTCCATATTAAAAGATCACCATTCATATTAATTTTTGGTTTCTTGGAGGATCTTCACGACTGGACCAATAAGTGACATGATGATAAACAGAGAAAAGATTGAAGTTGTCAAGGATTCCATTTTACTTGGATCCACAATCAACGTCTATGGAAGCAGCAGTCAGGAAACCAAACAATGCATTGCATTGGGCAAACCTGCTGCAAAAGCCCTCTTTAAAGTGTTCAAAAGCAAAGATGTCACTTTAAGGACTAAGGTGCACCTGACCCAAGCTAAGGTGTTTTCAGTTGCCTCATATGCATGCAAAAGCTGGACAACGAATACAGAAGGCCAAAGAAGAATTGACGCCTTTGAATTACGGTGTTGGCAAAGAATATTGAATATACTATGGACTGCCAAAAGAACAAACAAATCTATCTTGGAAGAAGTACTGCCAGAATGCTCCTTAGAAGCGAAACGGGCGTACTTTGGACATGTTATCAGGAGGGACCAGTCCCTGGAGAAGGACATCATGCTTGGTAGAGGGTCAGCAAAAAAGAGGAAGACCCTCAGCAAGATGGATTGACACAGTGGCTGCAACAATGGGCTCAAGCATAACAATTGTGAGGATGAGCAGTGTTTTGTTCTGTTGTACATAGGATCACTATGAGTCAGGACCAACTAATGGCACCTAACAACAGCAACAATTCATCTAAATGTATTATTGAATTCTTTAAAACCCCACCTAAAATGTGTATCCCACAAGGCAAGTATCAGCACCATGTTTGTTTTGTTTCTCTGATTCCCTCTTAACAATAGGCACTCAATACATTTTTATTGTATAATTGATTGACTGAATTCGTGCAGCAGATTACCATTTATGTCCCAGACTCATCAAGAGCTGTTCAACACATAACAGAGAATCAGGGCAGAGACCTGACTGTGGTTGCAGCAAACAAAAACACCCCAAATACCCCCTCAAAAAAAACTGTCATAGTGTCAATTCCGACTCATGGTGACCCCATGTGTGTTAGAGTACAACCATGCTCCATAGGGTTTTCAGTGGCAGATTTTTTGGAAGAAGATCACCAAATCTTTCTTTCAAGGTGTCTCTGAGTAGACTCTAACTAACCTTCAACTTTTTACTGCACCCAGGAACTCCAAATAACCCAAGCTCTAGTTCTAATTTGATCATCTAATGAGACACGAACTCAACAATTCTTAAACTCAGTTTTCTGAGCACATCAGCGGTTTTTCCCCCTTTATTTCACTGAGCTAGCCCTTGTGATAACACTTCTCTGAACAAATATGCTATTTTATCTCAACAGAGAATGTGATGGGATACAATTGCTCATTGATCAAATATTGAAAAGCAGAGAAACTTGGGGGAGAAAATGCTTTGGTTTTCCTGCCACCGGCATGCTCAGGATGGTTTAGGAAGCTGATTACCAGGGCTGCATTCTCTTCCTACCTTTTCTTGTGTTTTCCCTAGGAGTCAATCTGTTCACTAATCCTGTGAACATTCCTGAGGCATCTAATATTGGTCAGCCACTCTGCCGAATGTGAAAGTGAGTAATAAATGCAGTTCTTGACCTCAGGTACCAGTAGCTCTTAGGTGAAGAAAAATCTTTAACTTCTTTAAGTATTACATTATGTTTTTTGTGATTCCAATTGCCTCTTCACAACTCTACTGGGGATATTGAAGACAATGGAAACAGACCCCCAAGGTTCAGACACGTAGAATTCTGAGAAGAGCAACTTTCCCTGAGTGATGGGTAGAACAGTTACTCTGATGAGTGATTTAAAAAGTACGGAGGTCTGGAGAGGAAATTCCTGGGGGTGTACTTTTCCATGTAGAGGCTTTTGGAGGATAAAGCAAGAACCAGTATGGTGCTCAGGGGCAGTGCAGAAAGGCACCCCTGTGTTGAGACTGAAGGGCTGGGAATGAAGAGCTGCTCTCCCCTGGAAGATAAGATACCTCCAGCAAACAGCTGAGAGATAGCCAGACCTCAGGGGAGCTAGGCTAGGTACATAGCACAAAACACAGGCCTGGAGAAAGAAAGATTCTCTTCCAACTTGCTAGTCACTGGGACTGGTCATTCTACTGTCATTATTAGATGCCCTAGAGTCAGCTCTGACTCATAGTGACCCCATGTATAACAGAACAAAATGTTGCCCAGTCATGCACCATCCTCACAATCATTACTATGTGTTAGCCCATTGTTGCAGCCACTGTGTTAATCCATTGCGTTGAGGATCTCCCTCTTTTCCACTGACCCTCTACTTTACCAAGCTTGATGTCCTTCTCTAGGGACTGATCCCTTCTGATAACATGTCCAAATTATGTGAGACGAAGTCTCGCCATCTTCACTTCTAAGGAGCATTATGGCTGTACTTCCTCCAAAACAGATTTGTTTATTCTCCTATATAGTAGCAATGATTGTGAGGATGGTTCAGGACCGGGCAGTGTTTCATTCTGTCGTACATAGGGTCACTATGTGTCAAAACCGACTCGACAGCACCTTACAACTATATAGTCGATTTTTCACCCTACTAAAAATCTGCAAATCATCTTGGATCTGCTGTCTTCCTAGACCCCTTCGTCTCTTCAACAACTAAGTACTGAAGATTTTGCCTTCCAAATTTTTTTTTTAAACTATCCTTGCTCTCTACACTGATTCCTGCTGGACTTCTCCAGTGGCTCCTTGCTCATTTCCTTGCCTTCACTCTTTTCCAACAATATCATGGCTACTGAATAGTTGAAATACTTCCATGATCTTTAACACAGTTTGCAAAGCCCTTCACAATCCGTCTCTTGACTAACTCTCCAGCCTACCCTCCCACAGCACTCTGTCCTGCACTTTATCCTTCAGCAACTCCGAATTGCTTACAGTTCCCCAGAACACCTTATGCTGTTTCTCTCTTCCTTGCTTCCAGGCATGCTTCCTTTGACCTAGAATGCTCTACCCAAACTTCTACTCATCCTTTGAGAATAGATAATGGCATTGCTTTCACCTAGGGTGACCAGCCGGACTTTCCTGGTTTTAACATTGAATGTCCCACATTCCTAGAACTGGTCTCACTCCTCACCTTCTCAAAGCCTTTCTTGCCACTCTCTGGTCAGGTTAGTACCCTTAGTCTGTGCTCTCATAATGCAGGTCTTCTGTTATTACCACATTATAGCAAATTATGTGCTTATGTATCTTGACCCACCCCTTGACTCGGGGCATCTGAAGGGTAAAGGCTACAGTTATTAATTTTCTTCTTTTCTCTATCCCCAGATAGCACAGTACCTGGAACACAATAAACCAGTTGCTGTTGAGTCAACTTCCACTCATGGAGATTCCATGTGTGTCAGAGCAGAACTGTGTTCCACTGAGTCTTCAGTGGATGACTTTTTCAGAAGTAGATCACCAGGCCTTTCTTCTGAGGCAACTCTGGGTGGACTTGAACCTCTAACCTTTCAGTTAGTAGCCAAGAATTAACCACCTGCACTACCCAGAGACTCCAGAACACAATAAGCACTTTTTAATAATAAAGGGAAGTAGGGAGAAAGAAAGAATAAGAGACTGAAGGTTTGTTATATTTAAACATATTGTTGAATCCCAACAGACTGAGATAATTTGGGATTCTTAGTCACTATATACCTTTTGAAGATCAAATATCTGCTGATTTTTTTTTTTCCTCATAAGTAGACATCTTTCTGTAACAATGATTGGAAATAGAGAACAATGTACTATCCATTAGGATATGTTTTTCAGATATATATTGGACCAGGACTAAAATCCATTTGTATTAGTGTAAATGCTACCTACGTAACAAATAAGCCACAACATTTCAATATCTTAACATAAGAGAAGTTTTCTAGCTCATACATGAGGTGGATTTTGAATGCAAGTATTCTTGATTGGCAGGCAGCTTTACTCCATGTGGTCATTCAGGGTCTCGGACACTCATTCAGGGTCCTAGGTGCTTTCCATCTTGAAGCTCTGCCATACTTTTGAAGTCAGAGTCCTCTAAATCCAGGCAGTAAACAGGAAAAGAGTATAGATTATGGGAGTTTGTACAGACCAGTCCTGAAGGGGCTGCTGCACATCGTTCTCCCATCATCCCACTGGCTAGAACTCAGTCACATGGTCACACCTCACTGCAAGGGAAGCTAATAAGTGGTGAGTAGCTAGTCAGTGTCTATCACATCACTAAAACAAAATTTCCCCCTACTATGGGCAAACTTGGACAAGTTACTTAGTCTCAGATCCAACTTTCTTACCAGTAAAATGGGGATAGTAATTGAATATACCATGGACTACCAAAGGAACAAACAAGTCAGTCTTAAAAGAAATATAACCAATATGCTCTTAGCAGCGAGGATGACGACTTCAGCTTACTTACTTCGGGCACGTGATCAGGAAAGACCAATCACTAGAAAAGGACATCATGGTCGGTAAAATAGAGGATCAGTGAAACGAGAGAAACCATCAATGAGATGGATTGACACAACAGCCAAAACAATGGACTCAAACATACTAACAATCATGAAGATGGCACAGGACTAGGCAACGTTTTGTTCTCTTTGGTACATAAGGTTGTCGAATGAATGGCACCTAACAACAACAACAGCACAGGCAGGTTATGAGGTGAGGCTCAAATTTGATGAAGCATGTAAAATGATAAGCCCAAAACCTGAGTATTGTAAGTGCTCCATAAATATACATTAGTTACTTTTATTATTACTACCATTATTACTGGTATTTTACCCACCTTCATGCCAAGGGCATTCTGACCTAGGGTTTACTATTAAAAAATAGTTTTTCTGGAGCCTTTGTGTCTCTGGAAAGTCACAGCTGCCTTCACACAGTCTGTCATCCCCTTCATCAATCCCACCCTCGGGTCTTCTAGTGGCCTTATAAATCCAATGTACACCAGGAGGAGAGAAGCAGAGAGTTCAGTTTCTTGACCACATATACACTAGATGTCAAGTGTAGCAAAATGCAGTGTTATCCATCATCAGACAATTATAAACTATAATGAAATGCAATTTCACTTGTACTCAACCATGCATTTTATGAGGAAACCATGAAGTTTTACCATCGGCCTCAAAAAGCAATAGTAAACCCCTATGATTCCTTACATTCTACTTTCCTGGGTAACTTCCATAAAGAAAACTATTGATTTTAAGTTGTCTGAAGTACATTCAATTAAAAATTACCCTCAGTTTATGGCTCCCTTTTTACTAGGCTCAAACGATGGTAGAAAATAGGAATGTCTTACAGAAATACACATCCAAGAAAGTTGCGTGGAATCTGGTGGTTAAGGACAGCCTCCATTTTAGCTGTGCAAAAACATAAATCTAGAGGCTAGAATCCTGGCAATGTAGGCCTATTGGCAAGAGAAATTCACTTTTTTCTAATACAAAATGAGTTAAAACAAAGACAATAGTGGTATTATTTCAACTATACATAAGATTTTAAATGATTTCACATTTATTACTGCATTTGATCCTCACGTCTCTGTGGTAGAGATATTAGTCCTATTTAACAAATAAGGAAACAAAGGCTTTGAGAGTTTAAATAGGTTTCCAAGAAGATAATTCAAGAATGTGTAGAATATGTTAGAATAGGGACTAGAACCCAATTCTTCTGCTCTGATTCCTGGAATGTTGTTAGTAGTTGCCGTGGAGTCTGCCCCTACTCATGGCAACACCAATCACAAGAGAATGACATACTGCCCAGTCTTGCCCTATCCTCACCATCAGTTGCAGATCAGACTGTTGTGATCCATAGTGTTTTCATTTATGGATTTTTGGAAGTAGATCACCAGGCCTTTCTTCCTAGCCCATCTTTGTCTGGAAGCTCCACTAAAACTTGTTCAGCATCATAGCAACATGCAAGCGTCCACTGACAGATGGATGGTGGCTGCACATGAAGTGCATTGGTGTATTGGATGGGAATCAAATCCACATGGAAGGCAAGAATTCTACCACCGGACCACCAATTCCCTCTCCTGAAACATTGCTTGCTCCTAATTGCCAACTTCCCACAGTGCACTACCAAGAACTAGGATGAGTCACAGTTGAAACTCACATTCTAAAGGAGCCAAGATTAGAAAGATGTGGAACGGAGGAGAGAGACAAACAACAACAACCAAAAAAACACCAAACCTGTTGCCGTTGAATTGATTCCAACTCATAGCAACCGTATAGGACAGAACAGAACTGCCCCATAGGGCTTCCAAGGAGTCGTCGGTGGATTCCAACTGCTGACCTTTAGGTTAGCACCCTGAGCTCTTAACCACTGCGCCACCAGGGCTCCTGCAAGTCCATGGGCTATGAAAAATATATAACCACATTTTAGCCCAGTGTTGATGAATCCAAAATAAAGCTTAGAGTTATGAAATCCTTAGGGATGGAGTGTGAGTTCCAGGAGTGTCCCATTAAAACAGAAGCCACAGAATGTGAGGACTGGATCATTCTTGCTCCAGGGGCCAAAAGGAGCAAAGGTAGCTGCAGGGTCTTATTATCCTGGATCCTTAAAAGGGAAAGATAGCCTTAGTCTTCCAAAGGCCCTGGTCTCTAACCTTAGCACAACAGAGTAGCCCCAGTAAACTGCAGGTAAAAGGCCCAGATGTTTAAATCCCCTACCTCCAGCACCTGTCTGAGGTGATAAAGCCCTGCAGACAATATGGCACCTTATGAAAGGAAATGTTTTAAACAATTGGTTTTATTTCATTTCCTTGCTTGTTTCCCCAAAATGCCTGCGGAAAAGAAAGATAATCAGCATCTGAGCAGCTGTGGACAATTCACAAGGAGATGCTTAGCTCTTCTTAACAGACAGGAATTTATTTTCAGATTTTAATTTAAAACATAGAGCTGAGCTGAAACCCCTCATTACAGTTGCTTGCTAATCCTCTCTAGCTTGTGTATTTTCATTGCTGTGTGCAATATTTGTTTCGCTGTTTTGTTCTGGTGTATTTTTCCCCCTTCTCTGGTTGCTCTGCTCAAACTTAATGTAAGGTATGCGGGTGGGCGTGGGTTGGTGCCTATTGGAGGCACTTATACTGCACCTGTCTCACCTATAGCACTATCTCCTCCAAGCAAAGACCCAGCTACACAGACTGTAAAACCACCTCCAGGAGGCACAGGTACTGCCTGACTTTCCTGGAATCCTTTATAAACATGGTTGCTTTGTGCATACCCATAGTTGCAACCTCATTTGCAGCTTCTATGCTGTCTCTCCATCCCACTCCCAATACTTCAAGTTGTCCCCTGAAAGTATAAGTTCCTCCTGAGCATCTATTACCCAAAGAACAAATTCAGTCGTCTGTACAGAAGTGTTTATGCACCGAGACAATAATAAGACATGACTAGAACGAACTGGTGGCAAGTCAAAAGCTAGTACCAGCTGATAGCTTTTGTACAACCTGTCTTAGGCAATTTTGTAGGTGTGATTTCAACCCTCATCTGGGAGACACCCAGCCGGTTGATAGTCTGCCCCAATCTGCATCAGATCTTTCTGGCAATAGCCTCCTCCCCAGGCCACTCAAATGAAAAAACAAGTTAGCGCACCTTTGCCATTACATTTTTTCTACGATGCAGTCTTTTCTTAGCTCCTGCACTTCTTTATTTGAAACTTCATGAGAAACACAGGGTAAAAGGCTGTTTTCACATTTTATTTAGCCTGCGACTGGAGTTTTAAAAGCATCTTTTCTTCACCAAAGCCCTCAGTGGCTTGGCAAATTTGACTAGTGTGAATAGGCTGGAACCTCATTATAATAGTCATCCCAGTATAGCAGAATTTCATACAAGGAGAGTTGTTACAGCCCTTTCTCGATTACCAGGTCCTCTAAGGCAGGGGCTGAGTGTTATTCCAATACTGTTCCCCTCTACACCCTTGCACAGAGATGTCTATGGGGGCACACTGAATGCTTTTTGAGTTGAATTAAATGCAAGGGAATTTATATTGAAATAGCAAACAGATCACTTTTCCCTCAAAGAGGTCTCCTTACGGGTGACTTTAGTTTTCTACTTTGGCCTTTCTTACACTTCTTCAAATTTTCTTCAATGAGCAAGCATCACTTTTGTAATCATTTATTTGAAAAAAAGTTGTTTAAAAACAAAGTCTCAAAAGACCCTGCCTCCAAGAGGGTGAATTTTTATTCTGAAAAATACCTAAGAAGTAACATTTACATGATCACTACAACCTTAGCTATATAAAATAATCATCTGCATAGAGAGAAAAAAATTGGATGGAACCAAGCCTTATATATCTTTGCCACTACCAACATACAACGATTTATAGATACTGTGTGTGGGTATATATGTGTGTACTTACGTAAAGAGTCACACATCACTTAACATCCATGATACGTTTTGTGAAATAGGACATTATGTGATTTGGATGTTGTACAAACATCATATTATGAAAGGCAGTCCCTGAGTTATGAACATCCAACTTATGTAAAACCCATAGCTACGAACCAACCCACGTAAAACTTATTATTTTAAAAATTCGAGGTACATATAATAGTTTGTAATAACAAACAAGTACTACTTTGCTATGTGCATCAAAACATTATTATTATTATTACTATATTATTATGTTAAAGATGTTTCAGTGTCTCTGAAAGTGTTTCTTTAATGTTTTCTTGCATAGAGAGTTACACTATATACTATATACTAAGACAAACATTTGACTAACGTTAGACACAAACCATACCCAACTGTTCCAACTTACATGCAAATTAGACTTAAAGATAGACTTAGGAACAGAAGTCGTTCCCAATCCTGGGACTGCCTGTACTTAGAAAAACTATATGGGATACTGCAGTGTACTCTACCATTATATGCCTAGCAGTGCAATCGCTTTATATAGAAGAGAGATTAGATAAACATTTTGCCTGCGGAAAGCTGTTGCATTCGCTACGCCTTCTTACGTCCACTACATCCCATTCTCCAATCAGGATTTCTGAACTCTGTTAGAACCTTACGGAACCACAGACATATATGCAGTTGGACGTTGCCTGAATGGACGTTATGCAGCATATGACCGTGTGTGTTGGAGTAGAACTGTGCACCATAGAGTTTTCAAAGGCTGATTTTCAGAAGTCGATTGCCCTGCTTTTCTTCTGAGGCACCTCTGGATGGACTCAAACCACCAAATTTGGTTAGCAGCCAAGTGCATTAACCATCTGAGCCACTCAGATATGATATATGTATACACACACACACACACACACACACACGATGTCCCTGGGCAGTGTAAATGGTTATATGCTTCACTACTAGCCGAAGGTTGCCAGTTCTGACTCACCCAGAGGTTCGTCGGAAGACAGACCTGGTAATTTGCTTCTTAAAAGTCAGCCTTAAAAACCTTATGAAGCAGTTCTACTCTGCACACATATGGGGTCGCCATGAATCGGAATCAACTTGACAGCAACAAACAAGAACAACATATATACACACACATACAGTGCACCTCATATACCTGTGTGTTTGTGTACATGCATATGCAAAAATTTTAACTACAGCTTTAGGGTGTTAGCTTAGGCATTTGGGTAGCTTTCATTTCCTAGCTGAAAAGACAGTCTAAAACCTTATAAAAATGGCACGGGGGCGGAGTCTGACCTCCTCTAACATCACAAGGGGGAGGAGAACCAAAATCAATAGCCCAAGGCTGATTCCTATGAGGTGAAGGTCAGACATGCCTCTTCTCTCCACCATCTTTACCAATTCTGCCACCAACCATCCCTTTCACAGCACTCTCTACTTCTCTGCTGGATTTGATAATTCATTGCAATGGCCACACTGAACTCACAGACCATACTCACAATTACGGGGTTTATTAGGGAGGTAACAATTACAATTCAGGCTCAGGAACACTCAGGATACAGTTCTTCCATCAGGACAGCCTCTCCCTAGCTGTGCTCACAGGCACGCCTCTCCCTGGCCCTCAGCCTCCGCCCAAAGGCACTCAGCTTTTTCTCTCTGTGGGCCAGGAAGCCCACCTGCAGTCTCCTGCTGCTGGGTCTCTGCCGTCAGGTCTCTCCTGCCACCACTTCTCACAGTGTTTAAGCTTACAGCTCACTCTGTCTCCGGAGTCCAGGAGCTCCTCAGCACAGGGATCCCACATCCAAAAGATGTGCTGGCTCCTGGCTGTTCTTCCTTGGTGATGCCAGGATTCTCCTTTCTGCTCTGGAGTTGGCTCTCTTTTAAGGTGAAACTGACCAATCTCCTTGATGGGCCACAATTACCCTATCACACAGTCCCACCCAATCACCTGGGTGGGAGTTCCAAGACCATAGCTAGAAAGGTCACACAAAAGTAATCAATCACTCCACAGACCTAGATTCTAAAGACGTATGTAACCTTCTTCCTATGGTTGCAAAACCAAATATGTCTTGGTAAGACCCCTATCAGCATAAATGCTACAGCCCCAGTTTTCCCCAGCCTCCAAGAACTTTAATTTCTCAGCAAAGCTGAAGGGAGTGAGTTTGGAATTCTGGCTGCTATGGTGGCCTCTGGGAGTTGTTCTGCACTGTGACAAGGGAAGACCTCTTCATTGATGCTCAGCCTTGCCACCTCTCCTTGTCACACTGGTTGCTCCCCCAACTGCTACCATTATCTTGTAGTCACTGCTGCCCCCCACCGCACACACACACCCACTGCTGCAATTGCTGCCACCCTCCTGAGGAATTAGGAAGCCATTGGAGCAGGAATTTGCCAAACTCTGCACTGCACTGGAGGGCTTTTCCCAAACTTCTATGTCCTGAAGTATTCTATTCCTTCATTTAGGAACTACTTATAGAAGATCAAGGATGTGCAAGAAAGGTTCTGTGATGTGCAATGAGGAAACAGGCTAAGACAGGATCCAGTCTCCAAAGAACTCATGACTAAGTCTTCAATCTCACCCTGACTTTTCTGTTCATCACCTAACCTTGCTGTCTCCTTGTGTTATAGAAGACCTTATCGTTTTGCAGACTTCAGAACATATTCCATTACCTTGTCACTTCTTTTCCTCAGCCTATATACTTGATTTACCTCACATATGCCTGGTGGGCAAATCCTTTTTAGATATTTTCACTCTCACCTCCAAACTTATAAAATACAACTCTATCTTTATATGTGAGTGTTCTTTAGAATGTGTTAGGGCTTGTTGGAAGTCAGGCAACTTTCCAGCTAGAAAGTTGAAAACATGGCTCAGCCACTTCATGGCTGGAAGTTCTTCATGAAGATGAAACTCTCTGGCCTCTGATTTTGGATCTGTTTCATAGGTGGGAGTAATAATGTCTACAGTTCACAATCCTTGTATGGAAAGGAAATAACTTATATCCAGTGTTTGGCACTTAGTAGTTGTTTATAAAAGTGTACTATATTTATTTCTCCATTTTTATGAGCATGTGGTTGTTGTTCTTAGGTGCCATCAAGTCAGTTCTGACTCACAGCGACCGTATGTACAACAGAAGGAAACCCTGCCCAGTCCTGCGTGATGCTCACAATCGTTGCTATGCTTGAGGCCATTGTTGCAGCCACTGTGTCAATCCGTCTCCGTGACGGTCTTCTTCTTTGACGCTGACCCTCTCCTTCACCAAGCATGATGTCTTCTCCAGGTAGTGGTCAGTGACAAACCTCCCAGTGTCACAACAACATGCAAGCCACCACAGCAGGACAAACTGACAGACAAGCGATGGTTTATGAGCATAGTTTTGTATTTTTATCTCCTAGAGGTAAAAAACCTACCTGAAAATATTTATTAAAAGAAAAACTACTATAATACCCAGGAAAAAAGGGAAAACAACAAAAACAAGACTGAGTTTTTGTGGTAACATTAAAGAAGAATTAACCAATACCTTCTTCTTATATGACAATGTTTGACATTGTGCCTGATTTCCGTTATTGGTGGTATTGCCTAAATTTTAAGTTTGATTTTCTCTTAAAATGAGATATATGTCCTAGTTATTTGGCTAACCATGCAATGAGAGACTTTTTTAAACATCAGTTATGAGTCCCTGTGTTGCTAGGGATAGATTTCATTACTTTGGAACCTTGTTAGAAAACCATTTCTTGAAATTAATTTGTCAGTGTACAGGCAAGGCTATAAGTCTTTTGCTGTCTTCTCACTACAGTTTTTGATAATTTCCTTTCTTCCTTTTATTGAAGATAAAACACCCAAGAAACACCCTAAGCAGTTTCCCATTGCATCTCAGATAGTTTAAAGTCATATCTTTTTCTGGCACAGCTTTTCACTCCAACAGAAAGCAGGGGATCCACTACAGACCCTCCCTGCCTAATGGGGAAAGGCAAACCCACTCTGCTCCCAAAGGAGTTCGGACAAAACACACAGTACCTTGAAAATTTACTGTAGATGCAAAACACCACCATTAAGGGAACTATTTTAAACTAAATTGATTCTTTGTTCTTTAGCCAGTTGGCTAATCCTCCTCTTGAGACATGCTTCCATTTAGGAAAGCTAAAAACACAGCTCGCAGACTGAGACTTAGAGGAGGCGAGGGATATGCTGACATAGACATTAAGTGGGATTGAGCCGAGAGGGCAGCTGCATCCTGATTAGCTACTTGAGGATTTCTCCAGGCTCTGCAGTCTCTTGTGGCAAGAGCATGTCAGTGGAAGGAGTGGAAGAGAAGCCAAGGCAAACTGAGAGAGAAAGCCCTGGGTGCCTGCAACAGTGATGGTTCCTGGCAGGACAGGTTAGTCCATCCCCCTGCATCCCAGCCACTGGATTCCAGTGGTGATCACCCCCTCCCCCTTCCCTGCTGGACTTTCTGAAATAGCTTCAACTACCCTAACCTTCTTGAGAAAACTCGGGTATCCTGGTCTCTATCCTCACAATACAGTCCCAAGGAGAGTCCTTAGGTGTAGGAAGCAAAACCAGGAGTAAGAAGTGAAACCACTGAACGCACAATATTGGATTCAGGTCACATTCCCATAAGGCATGATGGGGAGAGGCACACATGGGAACAGAGGAAGATGGAATAAGCCAGGAGGACCGAGGCATGGCCAAGCCTCATAAACATCACTCTTAAATTGCAAATTTATAAATTTTTTTTCATTTTTAAACTTTTATTGTTTTTTGTTGCAGTTGAGTCGGCTCTGACCTTATCTATAAGAAAATAAAAAGTTGCCCACTCCTGCACCGTCTTCATGATCATTGGTATGTTTGAGTCCGTTGTTGTGGCTATGGTGTCAATCCATCTCACTGAGGATTTCCCTCATTTTCATTGGCCTTCTACTTTATCAGACAAGGTGTCTTTTTCTAGCTATTACTTCATTATTACACGATGTCTGTTCACTGTAGAAATGTAGACAAACAACATAAAAAAAGAATATCCATAATCTTCCAATTCCTTATACATTCTTCCAGCCATTTTGCTATACATGTGTCAATGTTAATATGTACTTTTCACATAAATGAGACGTAGTCTAAATGTTTTTTAGTTAATTACACATCATTCATTCATTTGGGTTAATAAATACACATTTACATTAATTGTTGTTGTTAGGTGCTGTCAAGTCGGTTCCAACTCATAGTGACCCCATGTACAACAGAAAGAAACACTGCCAGGTCCTGCACCATCTTCACAATCGTTGTTATGCTTGAGCCCATTGTTGCAGCCACTGTAGTTGCATAGAATCCCACTGCATTACTAAACCATAATTTCATGTTTTAATTTCTGATTAAAGACTTTTAAGTTGTTTCCAAGCTTTCAGCTATTTTAAGTAGTTGGGAAGGACATTTTTGAGCACATATTCTTATGCATTGGTCTAAATATCCTGGCAGGGAGTATGACTTAGTCATCCTTCTTGCCCCAGACCTTCGTTCAGTGCCTGAATTATAATAGGTGGTGCAGGCTTGGGCTGTTCCCTGGGGTAAAGGAGATCCAAAAAGCTTCCAGGAACTGCCTCACTGTAGGCACCCCTAGAAGCTCTACCACTATTGTCATGCTCAGATTGTTATTGAACAGTTGCTTTGTGAGGGACACACAGGGCAAATGCTTCCCAGCCAGACTGGCTGATTCTACTCTGATGTATTGTTTTCCTGGGGATGCCATAGAAAAGTACCACTGAATGAGTCACCTAAAACAATAGAAATGTATTGTCTCACAGTTCTGGAGGCTAGGAGTCAGATTTCCAGGTACTGGTAGGGCCATGTTCTCTCTAAAGGCTCTGCAGGAAGATCCCTCCTTGTCTCTTACAGGTTCTGGTAGCCCCAAGCATTCCTTGGCTTTTGGCAGCATGACTCCAATCTCTGCGTGTCTTCACATGGCCACCTTTCCTCTGTGTCTGTCTGGCTCTGTGTCTCTTCTCCTTATAAGGACACCAGTCATATTGTATTAGGGCCTATCCTACTCCAGCACAACCTTATGTTGACTAATTATATCTGCAAAGACCCTATTTCCAAATAAGGTTACATTCACAGGCACCGAGTGTTAAGACTTCAACCTATCTTTTGGGGCAACAAAATTTAAAACCATAACTCCTGGTAAGCACAGCCAGGGCACCATGGAGGTTATACTTCACCAACCCCCAACCTATAATGAATCTAGGTCAGAACTGACTCTTCCAGCATCCACCTTAAGGGATTTAGAACAATGAGATTATATTATATGCTTCTCTTACTCCTACTCTATTTTAAATGGTTTTAGGATAATTTTTAAACTTAGCAACTCTAAGATTGATTGGGTTGAGAGACTGCACCGGGGGAAGAGTGAATTGAAGTAGGTGTGTATAACTATCTCCAATTAGAAGTATTATCCATACCCATAATAAAATATTCAAAGGCTTCAAACTAGTGGTGTCAACTTATATATAATTGATTTAAATGAATCACTGAAAAAAAAAAAGTCCTTTAATCTCTCATGTAACATATCTGAAAAATTAAAACTGGAATCGTAATACAATTTAAAAAAAAAAAAAAACCAGCCGGAATTCGAGTCACCTATATGGGTTTGTCATTTAGTATGACTGCTTCATTAGAAGACCTAACACATCCCACATTTTTGAGGCAATTCAGGACTTAGACTCAATGATCTTTAATGGCAGATTAATTAGTAAGCAAGGTGAGTGCAGGCTTCCTTGTACTTACTTACTAATCTGTCTGTAGCACACAGTTTCACCTGTAAGCACAAGTAGGCCCATGTGTATCTTGCTTATTGGGTAATCTGTCCCTAGTCTTTAAGACAAAACATATCCAGGAGGATATGAATTGCATTGCCCTTAATGTAAAACAATACAATTTCCAGTTATTTTTCACCTGGACAAATCAAATAAATGAAAGTAATGGAAAAAAAATCCTTAAACTGCTCACCTTCATTGTATCTACAATATTTGAAAGCCCAAATGCAAGTGTTAAAAAGAACTCCGAATGTAAAAGACTGTGAAATCATTTTTCTGCCTCTGAAATCTCTCCTCAGTAGTGTGCTGGTGCCACATTGTGACAGCTGATGAGAGTCAGTTGAGCACATCCCTCCTCCTATCTGCGTTCAGTGGCATAAGGTTGAATAGCTTGAAATTGGTCAGGGTGGGAGTATTGACACCATGGAAATCAGCAAATAGCTACTACTTAGAGTTGTTTTGTTTTTCTTGAGAGCTGGCTGTTAAACATTTACAGCCTTGCCCACAACCCAATAATTCACCTCCTCTAACCGGAATCGACACAACACCACTGCACGACAACAGCAACAGCAACCAAGCATTGGTTCACAAAAGTCCAGTCTGCAACTGATCATGGGGATGGCACAGTACAAACTGTGTTTCATTCCATTGTGTGTGGGGTCACCACAAGTTGGGAGCCAGCTCCACAGCAGCGAACAACAACAATCAAGCATTGATGGTGGGTGCAGAAGGTAGTGTCTCCATTCAAGCCTCTGGCTGACCGCAGACAAACACTTTCAAGCATTCATGGAGTATTTCTTTGCTAATAAGCAAAAAAAAAAAAAAAAAACCCACTAATCTGAGACTCATGGATGATAGGCATTTTCCTCTATCTTAAGAAAGAAAAGACTGAAATATTCCTTCTAATTCTCATTTTCGCTGAAATACTCCCAAGACACTTTGACATCCTGAACTCCCACAGTAATTAAAATAAGGAATTAAGTTAGAAACTCTTGAGCAGCTTATTATAAATTGCTCACACATCCATTTGTCAAACCATTAAGGTTTTTGAAAGAGTTACGACGCTTTCCTCGGTAGTTCTGATAGTGGGCAGACTATACCCGCAAGTATGTCCCTGATGCTCAGCCCCCAGTAAACATTTAGCATTCAAGTGTGTTAATTGACGCACTTTCCACAAACCCCACAGTTAAATCTGCTGTGAATTAGTATCCTTCCACATGAATGCATTAAATAGCCATCATTAACAATCACCCAAGCGTGGAACTGACAGACAAAAGATTTGCAGGTTATGACTCTATCACACCAATCTCATTTGTTCATTGATTTACGAAAATTTTATGGTTAAGATAATACAAATTTCAGCTATGCTATGTTATGTGGATATTAACACTTTCTCTGCTAGGATGCCTTATCAAACAAAATCTTTGCTGAATTGTTTCTTATTTTTAGTTAAAAAAAAAGAATTGAGTAGGGATCAAGACATTTAGAAACTGCTTAAAATAGCCCACTAGGACCAAACAGCTCACAAAATCTTTGGTAGAATACTAAACCTCTCTCTAGGTCTATTCTAAGAAAAACTCTGAAATGCTAACAGGCTGCCTGGGGTGGTT
>NW_004443970.1:6679911-6709769 GCF_000243295.1 Trichechus manatus latirostris
ACTCTGAAATGCTAACAGGCTGCCTGGGGTGGTTCAAAAAAAAAAAAAAAAAAAAGGAAAGAAAAGACAATGCCACCCTTGGTTCTTTGAGTCCAGATGCTCTTGAAAATCTTTCAGACCAGACTTCTATCTGCTCAAACTCATTAGATGGGGTGGGTCACTGCCTTCTCTCATGCACACAATAACAAATGACGGAAGACAGGAACATTTTGGAGAAGACTTTAGAAGAGCTGAGATCTGGATCTGGCCAATGGGTAGATTTAGGAGCAAGGGTAAGGGGCCAGGCAGACCACCACAGGTACTGATAGTTCCACAAGTGTCATTAAGGATCAAGCACCATATTGAAATTTTACATACAATTGTATTGCTCTGTTCACAAGTCATTGTTCTTGATAGACTGTAAGACCTTAAAGAGAAGGAAACATGTTTTATCTCTGTATTCCTGGACCTGTCAAAACACCTAACCCAAAACTAAATCTGTTGCCGTCAAGTCAATTCCAACTCATAGTGACTCTACAGGACAGAGCAGAACTTCCCCATAAGGTTTCCTAATGCATATTAAATGTTCACCATTTTTGTTATCATATCCACAAAGTGTATTTTTATTTCACAGTGAATGAAAAGTGTCACATTAAAAAAATCTTCACAAGTCACTGAGAAGGAGGCCTTTGTACTTTCGCATCTACAGCAAGTAACAAATGTCCCAATACTCTGGCTTCTATTTTTGTCAACAGCCAATTGAAGGTCAGCAGTAGAATGTCCTGCAACATTTTTCTATATCCCTAGCCTCTCGCTTTTCATAGTACGCTCCTCTATTTTCTGGGCCTTCTATCCCCTTACAAGACAATTACTTTTTTCTGGTTGATTTCCTGAATTTTTTTTTTTTTTTTTTAGAAACCCATCCAATAACATGACAATTCAATCTGAAATTGCTTTTAAAATCTTCCAGCTTTTATTCTGTACTGAGAGACCTTTTTTTTTTTTTTCCAATTATCAAATGCATTTTTTAACATAGAAATTAGACTGGAAAGTAAGAAGTAGTTTTTAGATGATTTTTTTTTCCAATCAAAAAAACACCAGAAATAATAAAAAGTCTACTTAACTGACCTTGAAGGTAAGTCTGATATGGAATATTTTCCAGTAATTTAGTGAAGTATTACAAGGATGAATATACCTGAAATATGTCCTATTCTCTACAGATAATTCACTTTATTTTCTCATGAGGGCAAGCCAGTGTTTTGATACTTAGGAACTGTGATAGATTTTTAACTCATGGCCCCTGTCTTGGGCTGGGTTCTCTAGAGAAGAAAAACCAGTTAAGCGTATATACATACACATATATAGAGAGAGAGAGTGAAATTTATCTGAAGGAAATAGCTCACATGGTTGTGGAGGCTGGCAAGTCCCAAGTCCATGGGTCAGGCATCAGGCTGGAGGCTTCTCCGGACTCACATAGCTTCAGAGGCTGATGAACCCAAGATTGACAGGTAAGATGGCAGGCTGCTGACTCACAAACTGCGGAGGCCAATGAATCCCAAGATAGGCAGGCAATACGGCAGGCCGCTGGCTCAAGTTCCAAGAACTGGAAGTCAGATGATTACAAGCCAGATGCAGGATCCAGAATGAGCAAAAGCCTGTGAGCTTTGCCAGAACATCCATATATATTGGATGCAGGCCACACACCTGAGGAAACTACCCTTACAACTGATTGGCTGATCACATCAGATTACATCATAGAGGTGATTACATTATAAACAAAATGGAGGATAACTACCAAGTTATATCATTACATAACTGCCAGACTATATCATTACATAACTGCCAAACCACTGAAAATCATAACCCAGCCAAGTTGACACACAACCTTAACCATCACAGCCCCCAATAAATCACATCTCCCAGTATCTTTGCCTGTCTGTTACCCCCCACCCCCACCCCTCACTGACTTTGAGTTTGGTTATATGACTTGCTTTGGGTAGTGGGATGTCAGTAAGTATAATGGAAGCAGAGTTATGGTAAGTATTTGTACATTGGGATTGCTCTCCTGGAATGCTTCTTTCACTATATGAGGAAGCAAATTCAGCCTACCCTCCTTGAGAATGAAAGACCCCATGATAAGGTAGGTCCAGTTATCTCACTTTCCCAGCAGATTCCAGCCTCCTGCCAACTCTACTACCAAGTGTAACCACAGGAGTGAGCCTTGGTGAAACTAGAAGAAATGCCCACGCAATCCACATAATCATGAAAAATTGCAAATAAATTCTTATTGTTTAAGCCACAGAAATCAGTACCAGAAGTGAACTAAACATGTAGCATTAACTTTGGGGCCAGAAAGTAGGCAGAGACTGGAAAATAAGCAATAAGCTTTTGATGAATGCTGGAGAAATGGTAAGCAAACTGATAGCAGAAGTTGGAACAATAGTGAGTGTATTAATTTCCCATTGCTGTTGTAGCAAATTACTACTGACTTATTGGCTTAGAACAATTAAAATTTATTAGCTTACAGTTTTGGAGGTCAGATTAGTTCTGGAGTTTAGACTGAAATGGGTCTTAAGCTAAAATCAAGGAGTTAGCAGAGCTGCATTCTTTCTGGACGCTCTGGGGAAGAAAACTTTTTTTTATCTTAATCTTTTCCAGCTGCTAGAGACCACATATATTCCTCAGCTGTAGCTCCTTCCTTCATCTTCAAAACCAGCAGCATAGCATCTTCAAATCACTCTCTTTCTCTGTCCGATCTCCACTTCGATCATCACATCTCCTTTCCTATCTCTGCCTCTCCTGTCTCCCTCTTTTCCTTATAAGGACCCTTTGATTACATTGGGTTCAGTGAAATAATCCAGGATAATATCCCCATCTCAAGATCCTTAACTTAATGACATTTGCAAAGTCCCTTTTGTCATGGAAGATAGCATATTCACAGGTTTTGAAGATTAGAACATGAACATCTTGGAGTGGGGGTGGGAGGCAGAATTATTCCAATTACCACAATGAAAAAACTACTATTGAAGCTTGGAAAGATAATGACTCATGGTTTGTAGTAAAACAATTGACAAAACTATTGCCAGTATTAACTTGGAAGATATAAAATGGAATTGTGGATCTAACTAAAATTTCCAAGAAGAATGTTGAAAATGCCAACTTGCTTCTTGTAGCTGCATACAAGGAAGAGATTAGCTACAAAGAGAACTGTTTAGAAAGAAGACACTTCTTTCCCTCAAAATATTTTGTCATTTCTGCAAGAACATCTCATTTCAAAGAAATACAGAAGAACCAGACTGTACTGGGTTGGAAAATAAAAAGAAATAATTTTCACTATCTTCAGTCAGTAAAAGATTCAAAGAGTAAGAAATAGCCTCAGGGGTAAGATCAAAAGTGTATCTATAAGGCCTTTTGTTAAGACTTCAGAAAGATTTAGCAAAGTGCCTAGTTAGACTCTCTCAACTAAACTAAAGAGTTCTTAGAAATCTTAAAAGCAATATGCCACAATACCCTGACACTCAGTCTAAAGCGGACTGGGTCAAAAAGAACTGTGGATGTAACTTTTGAGGCATGAAGTGAACCTATTCAGATTCATAGAATGCCCACCGAGTGACCAAGTGTGAAGGCTGTTACACCAGTTTAGACTAAAGGAGGCAGAGACAATTTGAAATAAAAGAGGCTTGGGGCCCCAATTTTCTGCAAGCAGAAAGAAGGCTAGAAAAACAACTCAGCAGCAAACACAGGCCATTTCTTTTGGAAAAGGAAAGACCTGAGGGTGGAGCCAATGGCTACTGAGAGCAGTGGATTAGAAAGCTACTCCCATGGAGCAGGACTGGCCCTAATCTATGAACATTTCCTTCCTCAGAATAAGGGACCTTAACATTATGTGCCTGCCTGGATTTCAGAATGCTATGGGACAGAGACTGCTATGTGCCCCCTCCTATCCTTCCCCTTTTTGAGTGACAGTGTCTATTTTCTTTATCTTGACTCTAGAGCACTACTGTATATTTGGTATGGGAGCAGATAACTAATATTTTTAATTCTTAGGTTCAGGCTAAAGAGGAGCTGTACCCAAAGAACCTCATCCACATCCAGACCTAATTCAGATCAGGAATTCATTAACTTCATTCTTGATGTCATGATTGGATAAGACTCTGAAGGTCTTAGAAGGGGTAAGTATATTTGCATATGGGAGAGAATAGAGAGCAGGCCTTGGTAGATTGTTAGATTAATGGCCCCCAGTAAATCACACCTCTCTGTATCCACACCCTTGTTGAGTCTCTTCCCACACTCACTCTGAGTGTGGCTACGTGAATTTCTTTGACCAATGGAGTATCAATAAATGTGACACAAATAGAGGTTTGCGAAGAGCTTATTGGTTTGAGGCTTGTCCCCTTGTAATGTTGCCCCAACAATGGTTCAGTCTAGCTTCCTTGCAGATGGGAACCACATGGAGAAAGGGGCCAGCCATCTCAGCTACCCAGCTGAGCCCACTCTCCAGCCAATCATCCAGGTCAGTGCAGTCATATGAAGGTGCACAGGCAAAACCAGCAGAAAAAACACCCAGTCAACCAGAATCATTTCACAGCAATGGACAAATTGCCGCGTACCTGGAGCCAGCCTACCTCCCTATCTACTCTACAGACCAGCTTCCCTTCCATTTGTAATGGATTATCTCTCATAACCCCATCTCTCATAATCATAGTCTAACTCCTGCCTCTCACTTGTCTTCACCCTAAGACTCCAGGTCATACTTTACAGACTTTGGAATATATTTGACAATATTTGGTCAACGTTTAATGAGTTTTTAAAATAACATCAATCATCATATGATGTCTTAAATGCATCCTTAGGCCTTCTGTATTATAATAATCCTAGTTAAAAAGTTATAAGTATGTCATGGGAATAAACCTTCATCATCAAAAGGAACTTCCATAGTAGCTTGTTTTTGAAGACACTTCTTTCCCCCAAAATATTTTGTCATTTCTGCAAGAACTTCTCATGTTATTTTAAGTACCTTCCTTTTTCCTTCAGGTTCTACCTGTGCCTGGGCTCCCAAGCAAAGTCTCAGGAAAATTAGAAACTGCTCTATCACATAGATTGATGAGGCAGATCCAAGTACATCAATGCCCATGTTCCTCCCAGGAAGAAACTTACATCCTTAAGAAAGGACATTAACTCTTCCAGGTTTCTGCTCACTATATCGTCTCTTTGAAAATGAAAGAGGGAAATGATCCAAACAGGCTCCCTTACTCACTACCAAGGACACTGGAGAGAAATCAGCTTTTACCTTGATTATTTCACTCGATCGTGTCCCCAAACCTGAGTGAGCAGAGCTGTATTATTATCTCCACTTTATGGATAAGGAAACTGAGTATCCAGAAGAGTAAGTAATTGGCACACGGTCAAAGAGCTTGTAGGTGGTATAACCATGGCTTAAACTCAGGTCTGTCTTTGAAACAGGATTCTAATGAGTATTGCTTTATGAAGGAACCTGGATTCAAGCCCTGGGTCTTCCTCTTATTAAGCAGGTGAATTTGAGCACATTCTGTAACCTCATACGTGAATGAAGGATAATAGTAGCTGTGTTACAGAGTTGTTATGAGGATTAAATGAGATAGGATAGAGGAAAAATAGAAAGCAGCATCTAAGTATATAGGCTGTGAGCCATGTTGCTCAGGTTCAAGTCCTATTTATGCTACTTTCAAACTGGGCAGCCTTGGGCAAGTTATTAAACTTCCTCGTGCCCCTGTTTTTATAACTTTAAGATGGAGATAAAAATAAAAGCCTCTATCTCAAAGGATTTAGGGGAAGATTAAAGATGATCTAATATATTCAAAGTGTCCTGGGTGACACAAATAGTTAGGCACTCAACTACTAATCGAAAAGTTGATGATTTGGACCCACCCTAAAATACCTCAGAAGAAATGCTTGGTGATCTGTTTCCAAAAGGTCACCGCCTTGAAAGCCCTATGGAGTGAAGTTCTACTCTGCACACATGGGATCACCAACAGTTGGAATCGACTCGGTGACAACTGTTTTTTCTTTGTTTGTTTAATGCATGCAATCTCTTATAGAAGGATCTGCTTATAATAAGTATCAGCTCTTGTTACTTAAAGCCTGATGTATAACTGACATTCAATAGGCTACAAGTCCAGTGTTCTTTTTACTGTCCCATGCAACTTCAAAACTTTAGAGTTTCCAGGGCTATTTCGTTGAATCTAAATGTCCAGTTTCTGAACCAAGAAACGAACCCTCTCTTAGCTGGCACTGTTAAAAAGAAAAAGAAAAATATTTAACAGAATGAATAGAGAGTTTTTCTCTGCTTTGATGAGACACAAATGAAATTTTTTTGGTCTGACTGTAGTTGGCTGCATTAAATAAATTTTTCACTATGATAGAAGAAAATGTGTGCATTTTTAAACAAAAAAGAGACATCCCTGGACCACCAAAGAAAGCTCCATGGTCCCCTGTGGAGTCGAGCAGACACCCTTAAGCATCAATGTCTCAGAGAACTAAGACTGTGTCAGCCATTCAGCACATTGGTATCACCCTCCATCAGCCTCCATGACTCTGAGCTCTAGGGATAAAGGGGAAAATCAATTAGAAACGTTAATAAATCCTGAGTCTGAAAACAAAGGGATTTAAAAAAAAAAAAGACAGAGATTCAAATCTTATACACAGGGGAGTTTCATTATATGTATGTTTAACTTACTAGACTTTAAAAATATGCTCTCAGGTAAAAGGAGAGAGAAAAAAACCCCAGAGAGACAGGGAGACAGAGAAAGAACTACACAAGGAGAGCAGTTGATTCCAACCCAAATTCCCCTGGATGATCCTATGTCTGGGAATGAGTGACATGGGGCTGTGGCTCTGCTACCCCCTCAGTAGGTTCCCATGCATCTCTCAGAGTGCAAGCATCTCCTCACCGCAATGGATGTGAGTGAGAGGACTAAGGGCAGCTGCTTCTCATACAACCTGGGCCTGAATATAAGCCAGCGTCTTCCTCTGGTGCTCAATAGAAGAAAAGCCATCTGCTCCAACCCAGGAGGAAAAAGTGGTCACAGTGGATTTTCTGACACAGATGTCAGCTTCCAACCAGGTGCCTTTCATCTTAGTTTCCTAGTGCTGCCGTAGCAAGAAATACCCCAAGTTAGTGGCTTTTAAGAACAGAAATTTATCTTCTCATAGTTTAGGAGCCTTGTTGTTACTATTAGGTGCTATCAAGTCAATTCCAACTCTAGCAACTCCATGTGACACAGTAGAACTGCCCAATAGGGTTTTCTAGCCTGTGATCTTTAAGGGAGCAGACTGTCAGGTCTTTCTCTGTCAGAGCCGCTGGGTGAGTTCAAATTGCCAAGCTTTCGATTAGCAGCTGAGTGTTTAACCATTGCGCCACTAGAGCAAGAAGTTGGAAGTCTGAATTCAGGGCATAATTCTAGAAGCAGGTCCTTTCTTGTCTATTTCATCTTCTAGCTGCCAACAATCCTTGGTGTCCCGGGCTTATAGATGAGCTGTCTCCGTCTTCTGCCTTCCTCCTCCCCCTGTGTGAGTCTCTGGGTCTAGTTTGTTCTTTTTATAACTCAAAAGTAATTAAGTTAAGGATCCATCCTACACTGGCATGACCTCATTATGGTAACAAAAGAAAACCCCTGTTTCCAAACACGGTCATATTAACAGCTACAGGGTTTAGGATTTCAATGCATATTTTTGGGAGATGCAATTCAATCCATAACACTTTCCTAAGGATTTTCAAATGTAATCTCAACAAAATTCCACCTTATATGCAACTCCATTGTTTTATGTTTCTTAGAATTTACATAATATTGTTTTCTTTCTGGGTCCTTAATGTAATCTAGGTGAAAGAAACTTCAGCCCTTCCATAATGTAAAGATCGTGTCTTCTGAATCCATAACCATAAATTTAATTGGATTACATTCTGATGATTTATAGAATTGCAATCCTGTATAAGAAAAGGAAAATGGAAGTATCCGTCACTGTTTCATCAGTCCTAAGAACTATTATGCCTTCATTCCATCCAAGTGACTTAGTGCACTAAACCTGCAACCACTGGATTTTAGTGGCATGCCTGAGATGGAAAGTCACATTTGCAATAATGAAACTCAGTAGGAGTAATTTCTTAGAGAAAAATTTAGCATAACTATAGTACGCCCAACTACATTCCCCAGGTCTGGCTGCCTTACAAGTTTTTATTTATAAATACTGACTAAAGTGATGGTTCCAACACCCATCTGTCAGTTTATCATACTGTAGTGGCTTGCATGTTGCTATGATGCTAGAAGCTATGCCACTGGTATTTCAAATACTAGCAGGGTCACCCATGGTAGACAGGTTTCAGTGGAGCTTCCAGACTAAGACAGACTAGCAAGAATGGCCTGCTGATCTACTTCATAATTTTAGCCAACGAAACCTTGTGAATCACAACAGAATATTGTCTGATCTCGTGCTGGAGGATAAGCCCCCTAGGTAGGAACGCAGTACACAGTAGATGCAACAATTGACTCAAACATACCAATAATCATGAAGATGGCACAGGACTGAGCAACATTTCATTCTTTAATACATAAGGTCGCCATGAGTTGGAGCCAACTCAATGGTAACTAACATCAACAATGGTAATATGCTTTCATTTTCTGGTATGAAAGTGATAACATTGTCAGTAGGACTTGCTTTAAGTATATCTGAAACTAATTTAGAGTGAACAGGTTGAAGTTCCTTGCTCCTCCCAGGAAACCGTGTGTGTGTGTGTGTGTGTGTGTGTGTGTGTGTGTGTGTGTCTGTCTGTACAAGCACACTCAAAGAGCCTTCTGGAAATAGAACCTGTTATGGATTGAATTGTGGCCCCCAAAAATGTGTGTCAACTTGGCTAGGCCATGATTCCCAGTATTGTGTGATTGTCCACCATTTTGTCATCGATGAGATTTTCCTATGTGTTGTAAATCCTACCTCTATGATGTTAACAAGGCAGGATTAGAAGAAGTTACGTTAAGGAGGCAGGACTCAATCTAAAAGATCAGGTTGTATCTTGAGTCAATCTCATTTGAGGTATAAAAGAGAGAAATAAGCAGAGAGACAGGGGGACCTCATACCACCAAGAATGAAGAACCAGGAGGGGAGCACGCCCTTTCGATCCAGGGTCCCTGCACTGAGACCAGGGGAAGATTAATAACAAGGACCTTCCCTCAGAGCCAACACAGAGAGAAAGACTTCCCCTGGAGCTGGCACCCTGAATTCCGGCTTCTAGCCTCCTAGACTGTGAGAGAATAGATTTTACTTTGTTAAAGCCATCCACTTGTGGTATTTCTGTTACAGCAGCACTAGATGACTAAGACAGAACATTTACCACAGAGGAGATCCAGGCAAATGATATTTCTGTTTTCATTAGAGTTAACATTTCTTAAACCTACAGTTTTATATTTAAATAAAATTGGAATTATCTTATTATCTCTTTCTCTACTTGCTTGTCAGTATATTAAGTTCTAATTTTGGCCTAGATTATGTTTTCAAAATACAAACAAAACAAAAATAAATACATAATAAAGCAAAAATCCCAAATGTTGCATTAGTACCTGCTGAATTCTATCCATTTCCTCCTGTCTGATGAGTCTCTGGAAAAGAGATCTTAAGCAGCAAGAGAGAAGTACAGAGGAGCCAAAAAGAATGCAATGCCAGAGTCAGGTGGCTTCATTCAAATCCAGGCTCTACTTCTTACTTGTGTCCTTGAACAAGTTATTAACCTATTTGAGTCTCACTTAACAATAGTATTTATAGGATTGTGAAAATTAAGTGAAATAATATGTGTGTATGGTTTGACAAAGCACCTGGCACAATAGAGGTACTCAATGGCATTCTCCTTGTTTTACAAAAAGACTAATTACCCTATTAGTAGGAAAAGCCATGAAGAAGAAATACAGGAAGCAAAAATAGTTTACATTGCAACATCTGACTTTATCTGAAAATTAAGTGAGGTCAAGTTTCTCTTAGGACATTCTGTTTTGTGTAGTATTGAAGGAGCTCTGATGGTGCAGTGGTTAAGAGCTCGACTGCTAACCAAAAGGTTGGCTTTTCGAATCCATCAGCTGCTCCGTGGAAACCCTATGGGGCAGCTCTACTCTGTCCTATAGGGTCGCTATGAGTCAGAATCGACTCCACAACAATGGGTTTGTTTTTTCTTTACAGGTACAAGTTACGAAGAATAAGGATTCCAGAACACTTAACTGTGCTCCTTCAAAACCTGTACGTGGACCAAAAGGCAGTTGTTCAAGCCGAACAAGGAAATAATGTGTGGTTTAAATCAGGAGAGGTGTGTGTCAGTGTTGTATCCTTTCACCATACTTATTCAATATGTATGCTGAGAAAATAATCAGAGAAGCTGGACTATATGAAGAAGAACTCAGAATTAGGATTAGAGGAAGACTCATTAACAACCTGCGTTATGCAGATGACACAACCTTGTTTGCTGAAAGAGAAGAAGACTTGAAGCACTAACTGATGAAGATCAAAGACTACAGTCTTCAGTATGGATTACACCTCCACATAAAGAAAACAAAAATCCTCACAGCTGGACCAAGAAACAACATCATGATAAACGGAGAAAAGATAGAAGTCAAGAATTTCATTTTACTTGGATCCACAATCAACGTCCATGGAAGCAGCAGTGAAGAAATCAAATGACATATTGTATTGGGCAAATCTGCTGCAAAAGACCTCTTTAAAATCTTAAAAAGCAAATATGTCACTTTGATGACTACAGTGCACTTGACCCAAGCCAGGGTGTTTTCAATAGCCTCATATGCATGCGAAAGCTGGACAATGAATAAGGAAGACTGAAGGAGAATTGATGCATATGAATTATGCTATTGTTGAATATTGAATATACCATGACTGCCAGAAGAATGAACAAATCTGTCTTGGAAGAAGTACAGCCAGAATATTCCTTAGAAATGAGGATGTCAAGACTTCATCTCGTTTACTTTGGACGTGCTCTCAGGAGGGACCAGTCCCTGGAGAAGGACATAATACTTGGTAATGTAGAGGGTCAGTGAAAAAGAGGAAGACCCTCAATGAGATGGATTGACAAAGTGGCTGCAACAATGGGCTCAAACATACCTACTATTGTGAGGATGGCACAGGACCAGGCAGTGTTTCATTCTGTTATACTTGGGGTCCCTATGAGTCGGCATAACTCAACAGCACCTAACAACAATACCACAAACTGGCTAGATAGAGAGAGGAAGGAGAGGAGAGCTCTATAGAAATAGCTTTGGAGAAGGTACTGAAGTGTAACAAAGCCTGTGACATTTAAGGAACAAAGTTTGGGGGCTCTAAGAGCACGGTAGGAAATGGAAGGAGGTCCAGCTTGTGAGATGGGGCAGAACCATATCCAGCAGAACCTGGTAAGCCACGGGAGCAGTTCAAATTTCATTCTAAATACAATGGGGAACGACTGGAGAATTTTAAGCAGGGAATTGGTGTGATCTGATTCATGTACTTGAAAATCAACATAGCAGTATACAATTCTCTGAGATGTGGCTAAGGTGTCTCATTAATAATAGCTAATACAGCAATTGTTGATCAATCATCAGCCATCACCAGATTCTTTATATCTGTTAACTCATTTAATTGATAATTATTATTTCCATTTTACAGATAAGGAACCTGAGGTTCAGGGAAGTTAAGTAACGTAATGATCTCCCCATGCCATAATGTTGGAGTCGGGATTTGAACCTAGTTCTTCTCATACCAAATCCATGGTTTTCGCCCATGTGACTCAACTCTTTGAACTGTAGGACAGGAACAAAGGTAGCTAGTTTCACTTTCTTCTCATAATCAGAGGTACTTCTACTTATGTTCTCAGTGACTGACAAAGAAAAGAAAAAAGTAAAGAAGAAATAGGAATCCCTGAGTGGTGCAAAAAGTTAAGCACTTGACAACTAGCTGACAGGTTGGCAGTTCAAACTCACCCAGAGGTGCCTCGGAAGAAAGGCCTGATGATCTGTTTCTGAAAGATTGCAGCCTTGAAAACCCTATGGAGCAGTTCTACTCTGCTCACATGGGGTCACCATGAATCAGAATCAATTTGACCATAACTGGCAAAGAAGAAACACTGCAGCCCTCCTCTCTATAGCCCACTACACTAAGGCCTCACACATATCCAAAAGTTATAGTGTCCTCTCTCAGAAGTGACTCTTCCTCCCCAACAGCTAGTGGAAAAGTGTATACCACCTATGGAAATCATAAATCAAACCCATCAGCACCCCAGCCAAAGTCAGAATAAAAGATACTGAAAGGCCCATAATAATTCAACTAAAATCAAATTTAAAAGTGTAAATAGTCTGGAAATTTAAGAATACGTCCATTATAAAGGGATATTTGGATACCAGTAAAATTGCCCCCAGCCAGCTCACAGAAGGGAAGGGCTGGCTCTGTGTTTAAGGTATCAATGCTCTCCGCAGAAGCACTTGGGCCTCTCAAGACCAGCAGCCTCCTCCTTCCGCTCAGCCCCAGGGAACCAGAAGAGATGCAGCCACCAAGAAAGCACTGGCAGCACAAAAAAAAAAAAAAAAAAAAAAAAACCCTGGGTAACTTGAGATTAACTTTCTATCCCTCAGGCAGATTTATGCAGAGTGGGCAAAAGCGAAAAATAGCAATTCCCCGTCACCCTCTTGCACATCTTCCCCCAGGATTCTCTGAGACCACTGTATTGTCGACTACAGTAGTATGTATTTCCTCAGACAACGACAACTGACTGGCTTCTTCAGCAAACACCCTGTTTTTCACACACCTTGATTCTGTCTCTTGTATTTTTCAATTTTCTAATCCATTTCTTCCAATAGCTTCCAAGAGAAAAAAGAAAAAAATGCTTTCAAACTATAATGTAAAAGGATCTAAATGAATACCAACGTGCATGTGCACTTCTGTTCACACTGAAGTGAGTATTTTAGATCCTGCCGACCAAGCACAAAATGAAGTGGATACCAGGAAACAAATTTGCGTCTCAGGCATAATTCAGGTCTTCCACAATCAAGCTGAAGCCCAAATAACGTGATCAGGTGAACCTGATAATAATTGATTATGCATTGTTAATCAATCGTGTATGGGGATAACTTGGCTGAGTGCCATTGCTTATGACTGTTATCACTGCCATCTACAGTGCAACATTTAGATATTTAATAAACATTAAATAACTATTGTGTCTCGCCATTTATAATGGTCCTAAATAATGATTTTTGAGCCTTCATTTATTCATCTGGATAATGAGGAGTTTCAAATAAATAATCTATGATATCCTTCCCAGCTATCTCACTCTCTAAAAAGTCTAAGACCCTGAGTATATCTGTGAATATAAGCATTTTGTAAATGCTAATTCAAATCAAATAAAAGACATCTTTTTACTGAAGCAATAAAAGCAATGGACAAAAGTCAAGGGAACTGGGTTCTAACTCTGATACTTCTATCACCTATTCTGCTTATCTCTTGCTACACAAAAAATACAACAAATGTAGTGCCATAAACAACAGTAATCAGTTATTATTATTACATCTCATAGTTCTGAAAGTTGACTGGGCTTGGTAGGTGGTTCTTGTTTAGGTTTTCTAATGCAGTTGCAGACAGATTGTGGCTGAGACTAGAATCATCTCTAAGGCTTTCTCACTCACATGTCTATCCATTGGTGCCAGCTGTAAGCTAAGACTTCAACAGAGGCTGTTGGCCAGAATATCTATATATAGCCTGTACTTCCTCATAGCATAGCAGCAGAGTTCCAAGGTGTGATAGTTAATTTTATGAGCTATCTTGGCTAGGCTATGGTTCCCAGTTCTTTGGCCAAATGCTACTATACTTGCTGTTATGGAGTAGTTACACGCGATTGAATTAGTTGGCTTTACATAAAGCAGAGTGCCTTCCATAATGTGATCTAATATATGGTAATGTAATTACTTTACATCTAATGTAATGTAATGTAGTTACTTTCCATAATGTAATGTAATAAAATCAATCAGTTGAAGGTCTTAAGAGCAAATAGGTAATTTCACTAAGATGTGTTCTGCCTCAGACTCTAAATAGATATTTTGGCAGAACTCTCACCTCACTCTTCTCACCACCTGACCTATGAAGCTTGGGACACAAGTGTGCAGGAGTCTCCAGCCTGTCACCTGACCTATGGATTTTGGACCTGTCAGCACCCCACAATCATGTGAGCCAATTTCTTGAAGTAAATCTCTCTTTCCCAATCTCTGTCTCTTTCCTTCTTTCTCTTTCTGTCTCTTTCTCACCAGTTAACCAGTTGCCATTGAGTCAACTCTGATTCATGGTAACCCACTACGTGACAGAGTAGAACTGTGCTCCATAGGGTTTTCAGTGGCTGATTTTTCAAAAGTAGATCACCAGATCTTTCTTCCAAGGAGCCTCTTTTGGTTAGCATCCTAGTGCATTAAATGTTTGCACCAAACGGGGACACCTCTCGCTTTCTCTCTCTCCCTTGTGTGAGTGCATGCCATATGTGTGTATATGTGTGTGTTTCTGTGTCTTTATCTATATCTTGATCTGTATCAGTATCTGTATCTATATCCATATTTCTATCTATATATATTACTAGTTCTTTTTCTATACAGAACCCTAAGACACAACAGTTGCGTTCCAAGGGAGAGAGTGTGTGTGTCGGCTGTATTGTTTTTTATGGCCTAACCTTCACTTCTGCCGCATTCCATTCTGTGAAATGAAGTCACTAAGGCCTGCCCTTATTCAAGGGGAAAGGAATTAGGATCCACTTTTAGAGGGGAGCAATGTTAGAATTTATGTGGTGATTTTTAAAACCACTACAATGACTTTGGTCAAGTCACTTAACCTCTAGTGTTCTATGATTCAAGAAATTATCAAAATTTTTCATGCTAGTGTCTAAAAGTCAAATATATAAAAATAATGACTTCAGCTGGATTTCTTCAAATGCTTCATTTTTAAGAAAGCAATAGCAATAATACGAATTAACATTCATTGTGTGATTACTATGCTAAATGCCTTAAATGTATTATGCATTCTCTGTGTGGGGGGTTTATTTATCATCCTCTTTAACACCTATGTTGGTGTTAGCTGTCATCGATAGGCTCCAGCTTGCAGCAACCTTACGTATAACAGAATGAAATGTTGCCAGTCCTGTGCCATCTCTATGATCATTGATATGTTTCAGCCCATTATTACGGCTATGTGTCAGTCCATCTCATTGAGTTTCCATCATTTTTGCTGACGTCTACTTTACCAAACATGCTATCCTTAACACCTAAACCATAACAACTATAAAAACCAAACCAAACCTGTTGCCATCAAGTTGATTCCAACTCATATCAAACCTGTAGAACAGAGAGGAACTGCCCCATAGGGTTTCCAAGGAGCATCTGGTGGACTTGAACTACCAACCTTTTGGTTAGCAGCTGAATGCTTAACCACTGCACCACCAGAGCTCCATAACAGCTCTGAAAAAAAAAATCCATTGCCGTCAAGTCGATTCTGGCTCGTAGCGACCCTATAGGACAGAGTAGAACTGTCCCCATAGAGTTTCCAAGGAGCACCCGGTGGATTTGAACTGCCGACTTTTTGGTTAGCAGGCATAGCACTTAACCACTACGCCACCAGGGTTTTCATAACAATTCAAGATATGCCTTAATACTGAGAGCAGTAAGTTAACATTCAAGAAAACTAACAAAAGCTGTGTTCACAATTCCCCATTTAAAGAATGATTGCAAACATCTCTTTAGAGATGGACGATAGAAATGTTATCTTGGTTTAAGTACACTAACCATTATTGGGGAATGTTACTCATTCCTTCTATGGAGAATGAATACAATGTCCTCAAGTCCCTTTCCCGGATTCCTCTGGGCAGATTACTCTGTAGAATAAATCATGCCCAATGAGGAGCCCTTTAATCAGAGGACAGATATGTGTTCTGGTTTTACCTGTAGACCCTCATAGAAGGACCTTGGCACCACATCACCCCACTTGAGGATACCTATCCAAAAAAGAAAACTTTCCCCCATCAGAGGAGATGCTCAGCTCTCAAGCTGAGCCAAGCTGCAGCAGAATTCTGAAAGTAAAACTTTTATAAGAAAGAACATCAGAAACCAAGTCCAAGTGTTACTGAAGAAGCCTCCTCCCTCCCAGAGCACTCCTTTCAGGCTGGTCTCATTATTTTAAAACACAACCACAACCTTAACAAGAGGAACATGTTGAAAGCCAACCCCAGAGCGATCAGGGAGCCTGCTGAAGAGTGAGTGTGTGCAAAGGCCAGGGGTTAAGTTAGACAAAACAGGCTCCCCCACTGATTATTGACATATTGACTGAGGCAGAACAGCCAGAAAGTCAGGCCATCCCTGAGTCTTCTGAACCTACACCACTTTATTGTAATGGAAAATACCCTTGCAAGGAAGCTGGAGAGCACGATGCTGATGGTGCTAAGAGAAGGCCAACAGCTATCCATTCTTCATCATTTCCCAAAGACCAGAATGACGATTTTGAAAAGGTCAGATTTAATTTGACACAATTGCCCACAGGAAGGCTGGAGTAGATTAACTGTTAGCCTTGGATTAAAAAAAAGAAGAGAAAGGAAAAGAAATGTAGAAAACACCTAAAGAAGGAAAGGAAAAGAGTAGGCACTGTTTAACTTTCCCTTAGGAATTCATTCTATTAAAAATTTCTCCATGCATAATCGGCACTCAAGAGCCTGGGGTTTTATTGTATATCAGTGGAGCAATAAGTATATGCAATAAGTAAATCTAAAACTGAGATTGTTGGAATGGAAATACACCTGCAAAGAAATCAAACTGGGCTCTTGAGAAATACAGAGGAACTTCCAGATAAGCTTCATAACAGGGATTGTTGAAATGGTTGCCATGCTGTTAGATTTTGACCAGTTTCAAATACCTGGTGAGTAGTCACTGCTTTGTTGTGAAATTTCTGTTGAGTAATTAGCTCTGAGAAATTACCCAGACTGTTAGTGTTATATACTCTTCAAGAGGTGATTGGGAAGGCTAGGTGATTCTTCTTGCTTATTACTCCAGGAGATCAAATGTGTCAGCAGGATCCTAAAACTATCGCAGTGGCTATTTTAAGCTCTGGACCACACTCTGTACAAGAAAAGGATCTTAGCCCAGGCTTCGTGGTATCTTTCTACCAGATCTTGTCCAATACAGCCAGAGAGCCTAAATTTCCTAATGTTCTCTGGAAATGCAATGAGATTCCAGAGCACAGATTCTGCCTTAAGAAGCACAAGTTTTAAAGAAATTAACAAAAATGATTGTATTAGTTCCCTCGGGATGCCGTAACAAATGACCGCAAATCTGGCAGCTTAAAACAACAGAAATGTATTGTCTCACAGTTCTGGAGGCTAGAATTCTGAAATCAAGGTGTCAGCAAGTGTCATGGATTGAATTATGTCCCCAAAAAATGTGTGTATCAATTTGGCTGGGTCATGATTCCCAGTATTGTATGGTTGTGTACTATTCTGTAATCTGATGTGATTTCCTTATGTGTTGTAAACTCTATCAATATGATCTAATAAGATGGATTAGTGGCAGTTATACTGATGAGGTTTACAAGATTAGATAGTGTCTTAAACCAATCTCTTTTGAGATATAAAAGAGAGAAGGGAGCAGAGACACATGGGAACCTCATAACACCAAGAAAGCAGAGCCGGGAGCAGAGTGCGTCCTTTGGACCTGAGGTTCCTGCACTGAGATGCTCCCAGGCCAAGGGAAGACTGATGACATGGACCTTCCTCAAGAGCCGGCAGAGAAGAAAAGATTTCTCCTGGAGGTGACACCCTGAATTTGGACTTGTAGCCTACTGGTCTGTGACAGAACAGACTTCTCTTTGTTGAAGCGATCCACTTGTGGTATTTCTGTTATAGCAGCACTAGATGACTAAGACAGCAAGGTTGGTTTCTTCTGGAGTGCCCTGAGGGAGAGTCTCTTCCATGCCTCCCTCCTAGCTTCCGGTTCCCGCAGTCCTTGACATTCCTGGTTTGCAGCTGCGTTACTCCAATCTCTGCCTCCATCATCACATGGTATTCTCCCGGTGCCTCTCTCTGTGTCTCTTCTGCTTTTATAAACACATCAGCCATATTGGATTAGGGCCCACCCTACTCCAGTATGACCTCAGAGAAACTGTATTTCCAAATAAGGTCACATCCACAGGATTTGGGAGGCACAAATCAACTCATAACAATGATGAACAATATTCATATAAAATTATAAACCACAGAATCACTGCTTTTTTTTTTTTTTTTTCTCGTGCTGGGTGTGTTACTTTTCTTTTTTCATACTAAGTCATCACTTTTTACTAGACACAAAGCAAAATTAACTAGTACTGAAAAGTGTCTGTGTGCCACGGACTGTGCAAGGTGCTTTCAAATATGTGTTTCTTATTTAATCTTTCACTCCTCACCTAGGTTCAAATTCCAGTTTCTCCTCATCTTGCATGATTTGGGTAAGTTACTTAACATTTCTCAGTCTCAGTCTCTGCATAGCTACAATGGGAGTAATTACTTTACTCATCCTCATAGTATTACCATGAGAATCAAATCAAACAATGCTTAAGTGTATAAATAAGTGTTTTTTGGTTGCAATCAGATGAAAAAAAAGAGAGTTGAGGATGGGAAAAAAAAAATAGAAACAACGTTTGGAGAAAATATGGAGAAACTCACAGGATTAATGAGAAAGATGAAGGACCAGGCTCTCACCCACAGCAACCTGGAGACTACAGGAAGTGCTCATAGCAGGAACCATGCCACAGTCTGACAGAGCTGTTCCTATGGTGAATGAATTATAGATATACCTTCCAGCTACTTTGCCCATTATTTAAGGTTTTGAAACCAGAAAGCCTGATTAGCCAGATTTGCATTATGTACCTTCTCTTTGGATATTCTTATGTACCTTCCCTTTGGAGCAAAGAAATATCTGGCAAAGCAACCTTTTAGTTTCAATGGTGAGAAAGGAGTTTCCTGGATCTACATTCCCACCAAGAGTGCACACACTGGGAGAGAGGGAGTCTCCCAAAGGAAATCAAATGCTATCAGGAAAGGAGAATGGATGCTACATAGTCAGCAAGATGACAGAAGTCCACTATAATAAAAAATGCACTTAGGCAAGTACCTGACTCACTAAAGCTTCCCCAAATAACATCCCCATTTTGCCAGGAAGTATAGTCATCCCTCATTATCTGTGGGGGATTGTTTCCAGCTCCCACCCCCTGGAAATACTAAAATCTGCGGATGTTCTAATACCTTATATAAAATGGTATAATATTTACATATAACCTACTCACATCCTCCTATATACTTTAAATCATCTCTAGATTACTTATAATACCTTATACAATGTAAATACTATGTAAATAGTTGTCATACTGTATTGTTTAGGGAATAATGACTAGGAAAAAAAAAGTTGACATGTTCAGTTCAGATGCAACCATCCTAGGCCTAACTCTATAGTACATGTCAGGAACAATGTAACATTTTTTTTCCAAAGATTTTCTATCTGTGGTTGGTTGAATCCGTGGATGCAGAACCCCTGGATACAGAGGGCCGACTGTAAACTAAAGCCCAGAGAGATTAGGTAATTTTCCCAAGACACATACAAAGTAAGTCCACCAAGGCCTCTGAATTCCAAGACCAGTGCTCTTCTAATGGGACAAATTGAGCAAGGTGGAAAGTTGGGAAGAAACAAAGCATTATTTAGATGGGTGAATACTAAGCAAAATCTGTTTCTGACTTTGGTCCTTAAACTTGCGTTTCCTTGAGCACAGCATTAATTTTCAACACAATGCTCTTAAGTAGTTGCAGCCTCTTCTGTGATCTCTGGACCCACAACGTAATCTCCTATTTTCTGATGAAATGGATTAAAAAAAAAACAAAAACCCAAAACCTGTTGCCATCAAGTCAATTCTGACTCATAGCAACCATATAAGACAGAGTAGAATTGCCCCATAGGGTTTCCATCGAGCCCCTGGTGGATTCCTACTGGCAGTCTTTTGGTTAGCAGTCAAGCTCTTAACCACTGAGATGAAATGGATAAGGGATAGTAAATGTTTATGAAGCCAGACACACGTGAATTTTGCAGCTAATCTCACATACAGGGGAGGTCACCCAAGGCAGCTGTGATAGCAGAAGGAATAGGCATCTTCTGAATATTATCTGGAGAAATTTCCCAACTCTGAAACCCCAGTCATTTCTAATTGATAGCAATGTCTGTTGCCACCAGCAAAAATACTAAAAATTGAAGAAAAAGAATCCATTCATTCTCATGGGTTGCTTTCTCACGCCCACCCCACAGTAACATGTCCAAGAAAATTGTAAGTTCATCATGTGGCAAAGTTCTATGTCCTTTGAATGGGGGGCTGGGGTGGAATGCACCACAGCTGCATACACTCCCCAGAAATTCTAGCATATGAAGACAGTTTACAAAGAGTTTCCTGAGCATAAAAACCAGATAGGCCTTTGGGTAGAAATGAGAAGAGAATTTTAGGAAAGATGGTTAGTTCCTCAGATATCAGGATAAACACTTCTGGAAGACAAGAAAGGGAAAAATAGTACATGAAGGAATGTGGGAACTGGATATGTTGTATTGGAGATGATTCACCCTGAGAAGAGGACCAGCAAAGCATCCAGATTTCAGGGTTGTCGCTGAGAGACACTATTTGAGGGAGTTGATGCTCTGGTGCTCTTCAGGCCCTGGGAGCTTGTTCACCGGGCCAAACGAACTGTCTTCTGAAGAAGCTGGTCCTCTTTAAGAGCTGCAGTAATTAGAGGAGAGAGACTCCAGCGGGCCAGGAGCAACTGGAGCTAAGAGCAGAGAAGCTGCAGAGAGCAGGAGAAAAGACCCATGGCAGACAAACCTATGGCAGACAGGCTCAGGGAAAATGGAAACAACAGGTATCGGAGCCCTCGTGGTGCAAAGGTTAAGCACTCAGCTGCTAACAGACAAGTTGGCGGTTTGGAGCTCTTCGGCCCCATGGGAGCAAGACCTCAGGATCTGCTCCTATAAATATTGTTGTTATTGGGTGTCGTTGAGTCTATTCCAACTCATAGCGACCCTATATGACAGAGTAGAACTGCCCCATAGGGTTTTCTTAACTGTAATCTTACAAAAGCAGATCACCAAATCTTCCTCCTGCAGAGCCACTGGGAGAGTTCAAACCACCAACCTTTCAGTTAGCAGTCAAGCACTTAACCATTGCACCACCAAGGCTCCTTCCTTACAGCCTAGAAAACTCTATGGGGCAGTTCTCCTCTGTCACAGAGCATCACAATGAGTCAAGATTGACTTGACAGCACCTAATAACAACAATCAACACCCATGGAAGCAGCAGTCAAGAAATCAAATGACACATTGCATTGAACGAATCTGCGGCAAAAGGCCTCTTTAAAGTGTTACAAGGCAAAGTTGTCACTTTGAGGAATAAGATGCACCTAACCTAAGCCATGGTATTTTCAATCGCCTCATATGCACGCAAAAGCTGGATAATGATAAGAAAGATTGAAGAAGAATTGATGCATCTGAATTATGGTATCAGCAAAAAATAATGAATATACCCTGGACTGCCAGAAGAATGAAAAAATCTGTCTTGGAAGAAGTAAAGCCAGAATGCTTCTTGGAAGTGAGGATGGCGAGACTTCATCTCACGTACTTTGGACATGTTAGTTATCAGGAGGGACCAGTCCCGGGAGAAGGACATCATGCTTGGTAAAGCAGAGGGTCATGAAAAAGAGGAAAACCCTCAATGACATGGATTGACACAGTGGCTGCAGCAATGGGCTCAAACATAGCAACAATTGCGAGGATGGTGCAGGACCAGGCAGTGTTTTGTTCTGTTGTACATAGGGTCAGTTCGTGTCGAAACTGACTCGATGGCACCTAACAACAACAAGAACAGCAAGGTATTGGAGGCAAAACTCCAAGGGAGGCCACAAAGTGGCAGGTGAAGTTTTTCACCAGTGGAAACAAAGCAGAATGTTAACAGACTCAGAGAAGAGCACATGAGCTACCAAAGGCCCAAGGGGAAAGGCAAGGTATCAGTCCAATGTGGGATCAGTCATAACTTAACTGCTTTTTGTAGATACCAACCGTGTGCAGGCATTTGTATTTTCTACAGGATCCTCATAATAGTCCTAGGAGCTACAGACCATTATTATCCCCATTCAGCAGGTAAGGAGACTGTATCTCACTTGCCAAATCACACATTTAGTAGAATCAAGATGAAAGTCAGGTCTGTCTCACAGTTAGATTTTGTCTCCAGCACACCATGCCCATATCCATGGCAGACTCTCATCCCAACAATCCACTCCCACCCCCTGAAACTGGCAAGATCTGGGGAGACTGACAAGACCTTAAAGTAAAAGTAATAAGATCTAATCTTTACGGAGTTTTACTATATTAAATTGCCATTTTTATAAGTCAAAGAGTCAAATATTAATTTTGTTTGGTTCAATCTTTTCTCTGTAAGCATTGTTCTATGCACTTTATATGCATTATCTCATTGGGTCTTCACAACAGTTCTTAATTGGTAGGTATTACTACGATCACTGGAGTCCCTGGGTGGTGTAAACAGCTAAGCGCTCGGTTCTAACTGAAATGTTGGTGGTTCAAATCCACCCAGGGGTGCCTCAGAAGAAATGTCCGGCAATCTACTTTTGAAAGATCACAACCACTGAAAATTCTATGGTGCACAGTTCTACTCTGAAATACTTGGGGTCTCTAGGAGTCAGAATCAACTCAGTGGCAGGTTGTTGGTTAATATAATCCCCACTGAACAGATGAGGAAACTGAGGCACAGAGAAGTTAAGAAACTTCATGGTTAAACCACCAATAAGGGGTATGGCAAGGACTCAAACACATACTCTTATCTACAACTCTAAACTGCCTTCCTCCATATAAAAATTAGAAAAAAGTGACAAAAATAGTCATTGTCATCTATCTTTTTTCTTCCTTTCAGGAAAACACCTTCACAAATTTATTCATTCACCAAGTATTTACTGATGGCCTATATTCTAGGCCAGGTACATAGCCTGACATGCCTTTTACCTATGAAAAAGATCTACCTATAGCACATCTGGAGTTGCTGGGTGGCGAAAATGGTTAACGAGCTCAGCTGCTAACCAAAAGGTTGGAGGTACAAATCTACCCAGAGATTCCTTGGAAGAAAAGCCTGGAGATCTACTTCCAAAAAATCAGCCATTGAAAACTCTGTAGAGTACAATTCTACTCTGATACATGTGAGGTCACCGTAAGTCTGAATTGACTCGATAGCAACTGGTTTTGGTTCATAGGACACCTGAGGTCCTCCCTTTAGAGTGTTTTTCCAGTTGGAAAGCCTAAGAATTAACTGAGATGATTCCTTACCTCCTTCCTTCTTTCTTTCATTTCTTTTTTCTGTGGTATACTGTTTACTTTTTCTTTTAATTGTAAGAATAATATGTTTTCGTCTACCAAAAAAGAAAAACAAAAAAAAGTTGCCACTGAGCTGATTCCTACTTATAGCTACCCTATAGGACAGAGTAGAACTGTCTCATAGGAGTGGCTGGTGGATTCAAACTGCTACTTTTTGGTCAGCAGCTGAACTCTTAACCACCACCACCGGGGCTGCGTGTTGGTCTACAGAGCCAAACAATTCACATCATATATATAAAATGTCAATAGTCTCTACCTGCCCAATTCTAATTGTACCTCCTTAAGGAACTTATGCTAGAAGTTTAATGTGTCTTATTCCACACTTTATGCCCATACTAACATATACAAATTAATGTACTTATTTTTCAAAACACACATTGAAATATATCTATTTCATAATATACATATAGCAAATGTATGTACTTCAACTTGTAAGTGTCATGCATGTTTCAATATACTATTTTTTGCATACAACAATTGAGCTAGGATGTGACACACCAGGATTTAGCCCCACGCAGTGTGGCTCCAGAACCCACACTAAATTTCTATCATCTTGCGTCACTGATATTTTGAGTACTTTTGTTAAAGCAGTTAGCTTATTCTGACTAATACAGGGAGAGAATCTCATAGAAGGCTGTCTAACACTTCTCTGCACTCAGTGGAAATGTTGCTACCAAAGCCTCCTAAGAACAAATTACTTTAAGGAGAGCAAGCCTGGTATCTTAAAAGCCCAGGAGTTGGAATCAAGAGGCCTAAGATTCACTGCTGGATCCACTATCACCTGCTGGTAAAAACTCAGGCAAACAAGCCAATGACTAGCACCTCAGGAGAAAGGTCTGACAATCTGCTTCTGAAATATCACAGCCATTAAAAACCCTATGGAGGGCAGTTCTACTCTGAAACTCATGGGACTGCTATGAGTCATAATCAACCCAACAGCAACTGGTTTGGGGTTTTGTTTGTTTGTAACCTGTACAGCAAAATAACCGTTAGCCCAAACATAACAGAATCTCAAATTTTATGTTGGAGGAAGAGGGTAAGAAGTGTTGTGGGAAGTATGTTTAAAAGAAAGTGTTAGCTGTATCCAATGACCCACCAAAAGTGGGTACAGCTAAGTGATGGGAAGATGTTCAGGGTATTTATGCCCCAAACTCTAAGCAGTCCAGATTATATAGGTCATCATGAGGCTTTAGGCTGAGTCATACAGCCAATTATCTCAATTATCCTCATTTCACTGCAGTGAGAGTTCAGGGATTATGAGTAATATTATAAAAGAAGATTAATTATAATGGCAAATTTCACCAAAAAGGTCTAAAAATAATTCTAAATATGTTGGCAACCCTACAGGTTATTAAACATCCTCAGAATAGAACAAACAAGAAAAAAAGAACTTCTAAAATTAGAGAAGTCTGTATCTATATGGTGGGAGGGAGGAGAAGATGAATTTGTCTATAGCTGTGTGAGATGAAGTCACTCTATGCTTAATGTATGCTTTGCTAGTTCCTACACTTGTTTAGGCTCATCCTTCTTTTGAAGTCCCCTTTCCTCTGAAAATTAAAAAATGTTGTGCCTTAATGCCACTTTCTCTTTGAGGTATACTCTATTCACTGCAGCCAGAAGCTATCTTTCTTCTCTGAAAGTCACTATACTTCTTATTTTATTCTGCAGAATGACTTAGGAGTAGAGACTAAGCTCTTGTAACAAAGAAACCTGGAAATATGGTGGCTTAAATAAGAGAAGTTTATTTCTTTCTCTCGTAAGATTCCTGAAACGAGCATCCCAGCTTGGTGGGGCATCTCTGCTCCCTCCATTCATTTGGAGACTCAGACTCCTTCCATCTTTTCACTTTACCATCTTTTTGGTCATTGGCTTCTCCATATGGTCAAATCTGGGTCCAAAAAAATACATTCATAAAAGAACTTGGGGAAAATGTAAACAGCAGAAATCCAGGGCAAGTAATTTTCTCTGAATTAAACACATCATTTCTGCTTAACTTCCACTGGTAGAACTGTCTCATGGTCATGCCCAATGCAAGGAATGCTGGAAATGTAGTTTTTCATCAAAGGAAAGGGAAAATAGACCTTGTAGGTAACTGGCTGTCTCCACCCCAAATTCTTATATAGCACTTCTAAAAGGTCTTTTATTAGAGTTACTTGCATAGAAGTTTTATCTACTCAACTCATTGTAAACTCGTGAGAAGTGCGGGAATGACTAGAACTTATGGGATGAGATGTTTTGCACCATAGGAGCTCAGTATCCCAAATTTAGATGTTTAATAAAAAGTGTTGAATGAGTGAATAGTCATCTTTATCATATGGGAGAAATGGGTAGTCTCTTTGACTGTTTTCCGTGTAACACTTACCCCAATTGTAATTAACCATTTATAAATATATCTTTTTAATATCCCGCTCCCCTTGAGAAATGAGAAAACCAACCAGGTCTGCTTGGTATCCTCACATAGCAAGTACACCAAAAATATTTGCTGAATAATGAGTGAGTATACTTGTCAAACAATAGTGCTGGGTCCTCAATAAACGCATGAGGTGGGGGTGAATATTGAGGAGTGTGGTGGAGACTGGCAGGCTATCTATGAAATGCATTTTTCTGTTCTCCTGGACACTCAGCTAGACCCACTTGTGTTAGGTATGGTCTTGAGGATGAGTTCTAGCCAATGCAATGTGGGTAAACGTGAAATCCTCCAGTCCCTGTCCAAAGCCATATAAAACCTTCAGTGCCATCCTTTACTCACTCTTCCTCTCCTGCTGACTAGATGCAAACAAGGACACTGAGGCCCTGGGAGATGGTGGAGCCATTAGATGGAAGGGTATGGGCCCCTGAATCACCATATGGAAGACTTGCAGTCAATTGCCTGCAAGAGAACGGAACCAAATTTCTATTGTCTTGAGTCACTGAGTAAATTTCTATTGTCTTGAGTACTCTGTTAAAGCAGTTAGCTTATCCTGACTAACACAGGGAGAGAATCCCAGATAAGGCTGTCTAACATTTCTTAATCCTTTTCAGCAAGATATTCCACTTCTTTCCTCATTTCCAGACATAAAGCATATTTCTGAAATACTTTACTGGAAATGGTCAATGGCTATAGTTGGGACTAGCCTTATGCCTAGGTGGTACAGATAGACAAAGGACAACCAGAAGGGTTCTCTGACCAGGGTCATGTCACCTACCAACCCACCAAAATGCCTGAAATTCTTACAACTAAAATTCGTTAGTTTTAAGTTTCAGAACCCACTTTTGAACGCGGCTCTGTTGAGGTTTAATGCACATACAATAAACAACATATATTTAAAGTGTACAACTTAATAAATATTCATATAGACATACATATTCTTTAAAGAATCACCACAATAAAGATAATAACCAATGCATCACCCCAAAAAATTTTCTCATGCTCCTTTTAATCATTTCCTCCCTTCCTTCCCCACTCTATCATCTTACCACCCTTATCCCCAGCTTTCTGTCACTATGCATTGGTTTGTATTTCCTAGATTTGTATGTAGATGAAATCATACAGTTTACACTAATCTTTGTGTGTTTTCTATCATTTAACATAATTATTTTGATATTCATTCATATTGTAGTATGTGTCAATAGTCCATTTCTTTTTATTGCCGAGTAGTAGTCTACTGCATGGATACACCACAATCTGTTTATTCATTCATTGTTTGATGGAAATTTGGATTATTTCCCATTTGGAGCTATAACAAATAAAGCTGCTATGAACATTTATGTACAGGTCTTTGCATGGAGAAGTGCTTTCATTTCTCTTGGATTAATACCTAGTAATGGAATGTCTAAGTCATATGGTAGATGTATCTTTGATTTTTAAGAAAGTGTCTAACTCTGTGTCAATGTAGCCATACCACTTTGCATTCCCACCAACAATGTATGAGAGTTCCACTCCCTCCACATCGTTGCCAACACTTTGCATAGTAAACCTTTTTAATTTAAGCCATTTTAATAAGTTTAAGTAGTATCTCATTGGCCAGAAGAAAAAGTCCCAGAACCCTGTTTTAAAATGTCACTTTTTCATTGGAAAATAACATGGGCTCTGAAGATAGAAGACCTGGTTACAAGTTTTCACAAACATCATTTCTTTATTTACAACTTTGTCAAGGAAGGAGGGAATTCTAGACAGAGAAAAGAACACATGCAAAGGCTTGAAGATATGATAGAACATGTTAGACAAATGAAAAATAGTCCAATAATACTAAATACAGAGCGTGAAATATACATTAACATCATATAACTCTACACAGATAAGCAATGGCCAGTTCTTGAAGCCTCTGGTATACCATGTAAGTGGCTTAAGATTCTGACCCTTGAAAAATGAAGATTCTTGATGATGAAGAGGGACATAATCAGATTCATGAATTACAACAGACAGCTCTGTGAGGAACAAGCTGGAAGAGATATGAGCTGGGAGAGAGTCCCCTAAGAAGATTATTGCATTAGCTTAGGTTAGAAATAATGAGGACCTGACCCAGGATAGTAACAGCAGGGACAGAGAGAAAGGGACTCAAGATACACAAGCAAGAAAAGTGGCCAGACTTGGGGGATGATTGCCTGTAACTTAAATGACTTGCAGGATTTTGCTTTGGGCAGCTGGATAGGCAGAGTGTTCTCCTTCTAAAATAAGGGACATAGGTGGGAAAGCAAATTTGTGGGGGAAGATGAAAAAAGTTCATTCCAGGAACTCTGAGATGAAGGTATCATTAAAAATGAAAACAGAAGCTTTTGGAAGTCAGCTTTTGCCTCATTCATTCAAAACAAATTTATTAATCATTGTCTATGTGCAAGGCATTGCAGGGAGATGGAGCTATGCAGTTGTAGAATTAAGACTAGAATAGGCGCCAACATCTTGGTTTGGATACTTGTTAGCTAGTCAGTCCGTTAGTTCATTTCCATTTATCTTGGACAGGTCTCTCAAACTCCCTGAATCTTTGTTTTCTCACATGTACAATGGAGGTAATGATACCAATCTTGGACATTTACAATATAGTAAAAAGCAACACTACATGAGAACATAAGATAATAAGTCTAAGTAGAAAGTGTTAAGAACCATAAAAGAGGGAGGTATGGTTCTGGGGATCCAGGAGGGTGGTAACTTCCCATTGGCTCTGGCCTCACATTGCTGTATACAACCATTTAGTCCCACCCTAATTTCAGCCACAAGTGAGGGCAGGGTCTGAAAGGAATGAGCCCTAAAGGCACTTTGATGGAGGTAAAGAGAAGGTCAGAGGCACAGCATGCAGCTGTGGCTCAGGCAGCAGGAGAACTGGAAGAATTTGCTCTATCCCTCCCAGAGGCCAGTGCTCATGGATATCAGAGAGAAATCATATAAAGTAGCTCATCACCACTATCATCATGTGGCTTTTCAGGACAGTATAAACTGTTCATAGGTTGTTCCCCAGCTATGAGGGTACTTGTCTCAATGGGGATAACAATTCTCTAGGAATCAGAAGACTAGAAAAACCAGTCTCAGCACCGCCACATAATAGTTGTGTGACCTTGGGCAAGTCACTTTCCTTCTCTGGTTCTCTGACTCCTCACCTGTAAAGGAGGAGTTTAGGTTAAACGGTCTCCACCAATCCTGCCAACTCTAACAAGATATGTCTTTATAAAGCCTTTCTGGACACGTTGGCCCTTAAAAGAGAAGCACCTTCCCTTTGCTGATAAATATAGTCTGTTTGCTCAGCAAGATTAAGGAACATAATAAATATTCAAGCCAGGCACTGTTTGGACTGTAACATGGTTTAACAATGCTAATCTACTGTGTGGCAGTCAAAGCCAGCATCAGCTTCACATATTTATAAAGATGTCCTTATCATCCAGTGCTAGGGTCAATTTAAAACTCATATTTGCATTGGTAACTTCATTTAGCCATCTCGCTGGCACTGGTTCGTTAGCTAGATCTTCAGCACATAACAGAGGTCATTCATGCAGAGGAAACATAAATCTCTCCATACATTTTGAGAATCTAGATACGATTTTAGTCTCCTACAAAGTAGTCTTAGGCATCATTCTAGGGATTTGGGTTTTCTGAGAATAGATCATTTGCTACCCTGGTACTGGCTAATATTGCAAACCTCCTCAGCTCAGAACCCTGGACATGTGAATCCCACTGAAAAAGCAGTAGATGTGTTTGTGAGATCTTGGGAATCTATTTGGTGGATTGGAGAAAGCTGCTTTCAGACTTAAATAGGGCAGAATATCTTTGCAGGCAACATAGTGGAAAACTACCTCTGTCAAAATGTGCATACTCTGCAGCAGGATACAAGATAAACATTCAAAAATCAGTTGGAGAACTGATTTACACCAATAAGGAGAACAATGAAACGGAAATCAAGAATACAATACCATTTATAATAGCCCCTAAAAAGATAAAATACTTAGGAATAAATCTGA
>NW_004443970.1:6711367-6746139 GCF_000243295.1 Trichechus manatus latirostris
TTGTTAACCAATGTCATAAAACAATATATGTACTACTGTTTCATAAGAAACTATTTGTTCTGTAAGCCTTCACCTGAAGTACAATAAAAAAAAAATGTGCATACTCTGCAAATGAGAGTTTGTTATTTTCCAAAGAAGTACTCATAAGGTGAGAAGAGGGGGAAAGAAAGAAAAAAAACCTCACACAACCCTCACCAGTATCACTGTAAAATGCCAGAAGCAATTATGATGTCATGTGTTGTCTAAAATTGGAGCAGTGAGACAACTTGAGATGCAGTCAGAGCTAATAAACCAAATAAAATCTGCGAGTTTTTACTGCATTGCATTGTTTCTGTACACAATTATAGGCAGCGAGAAAGTCATCTGCCACGTTATAATCAATTTATTCCTTCTTTATTTCCTCTCTTCTCTTTCCTTCATTTGTTAAAAAGAAAGTATGTGAGGTGGGGTTGCCTGGGGCTAAATTTCGTTGGTTACAGCAGAGAAAAAAGGTGCTGCTATTAAAGAAAAAAAAAAAAAAAACTTCCTGGATAGATTGAATGAATGTAACTTATTGTTGCAAGCCTTGAAAATATCCCCTGATTAAAATATGCTTCTGTGTTTTGTACTGAATTCAGCATCAAGCATCCAAGAAAGGAGTAAAAAGCTCCTTTCTTAAAAAGAAACCGTAAATGAGAAGAGAAAATAAAACGGTCTCCTGAAGCTCATGATCCTTCTAATAAACTCTACCTGAGGAAGCCCAGAGCTAGGGGGCTAACTTCCAAGTTATGTCTTTAATCAGGTTCCTAAATCCAAATGCACGCTTCTTTCATTTCTTTTGGCTCTGACAGTATTAAGCCGAGAAAAGTCAAGAGCTTATTTTTTTTCATTTTCTGTATGATGAAAACACTCCTGCTTTCCATACGATTTTCAGAGGTCAGTTGTTTTATTTCTCTCAAATGCTAACAACAATAGAACTACGGGGAAACTTCTGGACTCGAGGCCACCAGGTTCTGCTTTCCCTGGTACCCAGCTAGTTGGTATTTCACATATCATGTGGGAGCAGCTAGACAAGTTACCTCCTTAGAGTCTAACCAAGGAATTTATTCAGAGAAAGGTTTTTTTTGTTGTTGTTTGTTTTGTGTTCGTGTTTACTATTTTCTTTCACAAGCTGTAAAATTCTTCATATCTCGCTTATTAAAGAAAAGAATAATATATTACATGACTTGGTGGTGTATGCCCAATGATTTCTACTGGATCCAAACAATGTTTGAAGGTCACTTACTTCTACTAACTTCTCCGGCTCCCTCATGCTTACCCGTCTCACCAGTTCTATGCTTCGTGAAGAAAATCTTCATGCAAGTAGCAAACAACGCATTAATTATATGAACTGCATCTGCACACAGGTTTTGAAAGCTCTCAGATCACATCTGTTGAATTGCCAAGGCCAAAAACACCCAGCTCTATAGGGATGTTGTTTGCTGTGCCCTTTCGGTCATCGGTGGATTGATTTTCATGTTCTGGTTAAACAAACAGCAATGCTGAGCGTTTCTTGCTTTGCACAGAAGACCCAATTAGCAAACACAGTCAATGAACAGGTCGAGAGTTGAGGTTCAGATCAGCTCCTCGAGGCCAAGCCACTCTGTTTGAACAGCTTTCCACTAACCTTTGTCCTCATCACAGGTGATCTCCTGTGAAACGTGTCACAAACTCTATGTGCAGAGCCAGAGAGGAAATACATCATGGCTTATCCAAATATCATGTGTCATTGCACAGTCAAATCAAACTGTTTCAGAAAGACCATTACTGATAAAGAAAGAACTGGCAGCATAGAAATGTAAAAATCTGAGTCAGGAAAGGCTCAGAACTGGAGAGGTAAATAAACACACAGTGAATATCGAGAGCCGGTCTGGGTTAAGAGCAATTTAAATTGGATGTTACTTTTAACTCATGATAGGCCAAGTTCTGTGCTCTCAGTGTGTTGGTGATCCCATGTCAGTAAGTGATGAGGACAGCTTGTCATTGGCTACACTATCGTCTGCTACTATCAATTCACAGCAGATTGACAACTTTGTGAGTGTTCTTGGCATAGTGATCGGACAATAACATATCAGAAACGGCAATATGGCTAGCTGTTTTACCCACCACACATTTTACAGCTCATAGTCATCAAGATACTGAGGGACCATAAGACCCAGATAATAATCCACCAGGGGTCAGAGTTACAGAATCATGTCAGACATCTGATCTATAAAAAGTGTTTATGCTGAATGGGCTTGTCCATTGTTTCCTGTGAGGTGCTGTTAATAGAAGATCCCTTGTTACAAAGGCTTCCCCGGAGGGTGAACAAACTGACCACCCTTCCATACAGCCAGTTCCTCTGGAAGCCAGCGTTGGCAGAGCAGGCTGGGATTTTCTGTCACAGTAGGTGCACCTGGGAGACATCAGCTGCTGACACTTCTTGTAGGCATGCTGATGGGAACAGATTCCTAAACACCAAATAGTCAGCACTCTTGGAATCTTTACAGCTTCCTGTAGCCCCTGGCCTCCAAAACTCATTTACCTGACTCCTCTCAGGCAATGGAACAGAGATGGTGATTAGAACAATGGAGAGAACGGACATAACTAGGACTGCCTTTTCAGGAAAGGGCAAATGCTGTCCAAAGGCTGGCGTCACTCAAACAGAAGCATTTATGACCAGTTGTAAGCATTGCAAGGATCCGTGGTGGTGCAGTGGTGAAAGCACTTGCCTGCTAACCGGAAGGTTGGCGGCTAGAATCCACCAGCCACTCCGTGGGAGAAAGATATGGCAGTCTGCTTCTATAAAGATTAACCAAAAAACCAAACCCATTGTCATTGAGTTGATTCCAACTCATAACAACCCTATAGTGCAGAGTAGAACTGTCCATAGGGTTGTCTAGGCTGTAATCTTTACTGAAGCAGGCTGCTGCATCTTTCTCCTGCAGAGCAGATGGTGAGTTCAAAGCATTAACCTTTCAGTTAGCAGCTAAGTGCTTAACCACTGTGCCACCAGGGCTCCTCCATAAAGATTACAGTCTTGGAAACTCTATGAGGCAGTTCTACTCTGTCCTATAGGGTCACTATGCATCAGAATCAACTCAACAGCAATGGATTTGGGTTTGGGTCACCTTTGCAGATGGAAAAACAAAGCAAACTAAAGCAAAGCAAACAATTGGCCCTAATTTCATAGAGCTCAGCATCTAGTCAGGTAGGTGAATAAGTAAAGGATATGTGACACTACCACCTAACCATTTGTCTAAGATGGATCCCTGGGGTTGACCCCAAATTCTAATGGCTGTTGATTTCAACACTTTTAGAATTTTTCTAACCAGTGTTCCTCCTTCTCACTCCCAGTAGTTTAGAGTTACCACCCCTTTATCAGTTCCCCTCTATGCAGATAAACTGAGTAAAATACAGCTAAATGACATTGTCTGGAGCCTGAAATGAAACAAAGGGCCAAGTCTCTTCATATAATGTTCTAGTAACTTGGTTTATTACAGTCCACAATAGAGGCGCCACATTTTCAAGAAGACATCACTAGAGAAGACTACGAAAGAAATCCTGAAATTAAAATAACTTTGCCAAAATCTATGCCCTTTTTTTGACTCACATCATATCCACATGTTCCCCTTTTGCCTTATTTAATCCTACCCCCAGTCCTAGTCCCGCTGCTCCCTCAGTGGACATATTTGGTCTAGTGCCTATTCCTTTGTGTCACTCAGAGTGAAGCACACATCTCGCTTTCTGGTGATACTGGTGCTGTCTAGACAGCAGATGCACCTTATATTATGCAAAGAGGTGGAAATTCAGAGTTTAATCTCAGAGGAATTTCCTTTTGAGCCAAAATATTCCCTTGCCTCTAATCCCACCATAGAGAGCCATTTGACTGAGTCTTGAAGGGTATTTTTTCCCCCACCAAAATCATTTGGTGAGAAATAGATATCCAGCAAGAACCTAAATCTTTATCGGTGTAAACAGAAGAGGGTTTCCACACCATCTGGTCCCACCCATGCACAAAGCTTGGGCTTTCCTTTCCACAACATTTCCAGTTCTCTGGGCATAATGACCTTCACCCTATATTATGGAGCTCTTACATATTCCCAGGCCATGGAAAAAGTGGGTACCCCCTCCCACCCTCGAGCAGATCAGATGACCTCATTGCAGTCTTGCTTCAGGTATCTTCCTTCTGGACAATCCATGAGCCACCTGCAGGCAGCTCGCCATGAGAAGTCCACATCTCACAGGGGCAATGGGACAAATGGCTCCAGTAGCATGGCTTCTCTGCCTACCTGAAACTAGACAGTACTCTCCCTGCTGGCAGCCAATGGTTTACTTGTGGTGGCTGTGCTTATAGGAGACTCCCTTGTGCTCTGTTTGACCAATTCTGTTGCCAAACCCACACTACCTCTCCACCTGATTTGTGCCACTATGATCATTAAGGTTGTGTGTCAACTTGGCTGGGCCATGATTCTCAGTAGTTTGGCAGTTATGACATAGTTTGGCAGTCATATGATGACAAGATCACTTCCATGATGAGATTTGATATAATGTGATCACCTCCATGATGGGATCTGCTGTGAGTAGCCGATCAGTTGAAAGGGTGTTTCCTTGGGGGTGTGGCCTGCATCCAATATAGGCAGACTTTCTGACAATGCTTGCCGGTTTTTGCTCTCTCTGGATCTTGTGGCTGGCTCCTGTTTGTCTGGCCTCCAGTTCTTGGGACTTGAGCTAGCAGCTTACCTGGAATCTTGGCTGCCAGTCTTGGGATTCATTGGTCTTCACAGCCTGTGAACAAGAGCCCTGTTGTCTGACCTGCCAATCTTGGATTCCTTAGCCCCTGTGGCTACGTGAATCAGGAGAAGCCTCCAGTCTGACCCACAGACTTGGGACATTCTACCCTCTACAACTGCGTGATCTATTTCCTTGATATAAATCCCTCTCCACATATATTTATATGCTTTGCTGGTTCTGCTTCTCTAGAGAACCCAGCCTAAGACAGCCACTGTCCCCTATAACCCACCTCATTGCCCCATCTCCACTAAGGTCACCCCTCCATCTGCTCCCCTTCTGTTTCATGCAATGACCTGCCTAAAGTGGGTTGGGGAGATGAGCAGCCAGGCTCTCTGGTTCTTCTTTATTCCCTTTCTAGTTTTCTTGTTATGGCCCTATTTCTATCAGGACCAGATCTGGAAGTCAGAAAATCAAACTTGACAGTTTCTTATTGGTTTCATTCTCTCTAAAACAATGGTACTTTTCCTGAAAGCAATGCAGCTGCTTCTGACTAATGGAGAAACAATCATATAAAGGATGTAGGAAGAAAAGAAACACTAACATTAATATTTCACAATATTATCTTGCTTCACCAATTATTGACATTTAACACTTGAAGAAAATCAAAGGTCTATGGATGGATTGTGCTAGGTGCCAGAGTATGCCCTACTTCATTGGGCTATTCAAAGTATTAAGATAATACACTAAAACCAGCGAAAGCTGGAAACTGTGTAAAGCTGAAACCTGTCAGAGAAGGAAAAAGTGCAAATATTTTCTGCTAAAATAAGCAATAGAAAAGTGGTAAGACTGTACCCTGTCAAAGGTGGAAAACTTGCAAGCCCTGGAAAAACAAGGTAGCTCTGTTGAGTTCCGGCTCTCACACATTTCACTGTGCATGTTCAACGCAGTCCCTGGCACATGGCAAGTGCTCTATAAATGTTAGCTATTGTTATTATTATTAGAAAAGAGAAAATTGAGTTGGAAATAGCCTGGAAGCTGATTTAAAAAAAAAAAAAGAAAAACTCCATCACTGCTCAAGCTAATGAGGGCTAGCACGACCAAGCCCATCATCTTGGTTTCTCCTCCCAGTGCCCTCCCAGTCTCTTGGATTCTGCTTTTCTCCCATAGCAGCTAGGAAACTTCATTCTACTCATCCACTACAGATTACTATTTCCCAAAAAGCCCACTTTTTCTGCACTCAAACTGTGAATTAATTTTTTGGCCTGTTCTTTGAAAATTTCCTGCAGGGATTTTGTTGCACCTGAGATTATATCAAAACACTCTTACAAAACTTCAATACCAGCCTGATATTGTGACAGATAATGCTCCTTCAGAGTGGCACCATTATGCTTCCAGTGACTGGATGCTGGATGAAGTGGACCTCTCTAAGCCACAACAGGGACCCTTTGACAACAGGTAAATACTACAAAACTATTCATTAGAACCTGAATATAATATGCTATCACCACAGGGAAAGCCAGTTTAAAATCATAAATGTCAAGACATAATTAGCTTAAAGGTCAGGTTTAATTATAGTTGTTGAAACTGAAATACATGAATTACTGAAACCATGTCAGAAAATTATTTTAATGGTTTGAAATGTTTTGTTGGTGCTTTTGTTTCCACAGAATGATGGTTCTTGTTGATTGACGGGGAAGAAAAGGTGATGGGCATTGGCTTTCCTGGATATCCTATCCCGCCTGGATAGGAGCAAAGAACAAAACAGAGTGTTGATTAAAACGCCCACAACCCCAACCAGCTCTACAGAACAGTTGCTCCATGTTATTGTATTATTAATCATTTTCTTATAATAGGTGCTTTAGATATAATTTTAATGAAGCTTCAAGGAGAGCTCAATGCATTACACTGTAACAACAGAGGAAGCACATTTATCACTCGGTTCATGGGTTTAATGCAAAACAAATCAATAAATAAACAACTGGTAAGAAAATAATTCAATAACTGGGAAAAGTTATTTTACCTGTAGGATTTCTAAGATTTCTACCGGGAACAGTTATTGACTCACCTAAGTACTTTTGTTGCATTTTTTTTAATCATCTTTTTCCTTAGAGCTTCCAAGGACTATAAAGTTGGAACAATTTTTCATTTAATTTTCTTTTGTTTGGTCTATTGTTTCAGTGTTTTTAAAGGAATAAGTGATCATACCTTTCAAAGTTTTGTTCTGTATTAAAAAGAAAGGAAAAATTCCTAGGGAAAAGCAACCACAGATTACCAGAAGCACCTCATAATTGGTAAGAAAAGTTCTTGGGAAGATTTAATCTGAATACTGATATTGCCTCACAGGGAAAAAGGAAGTTTTATCCAGTGTACTTCTCATGTGCAGATTAGCATTCCTGAAGAGAACTAAAACATCAATTTCTGGAGGGGAAAATATTGTTAAAAGGAGGCAGGAACCTACAAAATGTGTTTTGTCAAGATGAAGAACAAAGGGCTAAGGAAACGGTGTTTTACTATCTGAAAGACACATTGAGGAAGACAGTTTTAGTTAAGAGAGGAGAGAAATCACATAACACCAAAGCATTTAAATAGCTCGCAAAGAACCCACTTGTGACAAAGCAAGAGCAGAGCTATTCGCAACCAAGCCACAGACAATGCGAGTAGAGTCTGCACTCTGCTCTAGTTCAATAATAGAAAAAGAAAATGACATTTAATTAACAGACTTGCCTGCCTTCCAGGTACTGATGACATTGAAATCAGTGTGGACATAAGGCATTAAAGCTGACATCAACATAGTTCACCCAAGAAGTCATTTACTTAAGATTTACAACCGACTGTAAGAGAAAAGTGAAAATTTATGAAAGATTTTCCATCTGGCAAGCTATATCATTAGTATTCACACTGATAGCTGCAATGATTTCAATTTCATAATCCAAGTGAAGATATGCATCGAAAACTTCTTCTAAAATGTGTCTAATAGCTCTAACTGACTTCTTTATTAGAGTCGGCCTCTGAAAAAAATGTCAGATATCAATGAAGAAGTCATCAAACGTTAATTTCAGTCTATTCAACTGATAGAAATCCATAATAAAGTGGCACTGTCGTAGCTGAAACCCCCACCCAAGCTCTCTGAAAGAGACACAATAAACTAACTACTCTTCATTGCTTTAAAAAATAAAACTCAATTGCTTGTTTGATCTGGTTATAGCAAGCATTTCAAGTCATAACAATGATTATTTATTAAATACTAAAAGCTATCTTGCAGGGAAGGGGGTGGTACGATGGGAGAGAGAAAATGCACCCTTTGGCATGTGTTGTTCAGGGCCTGAGAATAAATCCTTTAACAGAGAGGAGGAAATAAGCATAAATCTCCTACTGCAGGAGAACCACTGTGCCATCCATTTTTCTGAATTAAAGCACACTGTCACTGCAAAATGCCCCTGTGTTGTCGAAACAGGACTGTGTAAGAAAATAAGCTCTTGATACTCTCCCTTAAAACTGTAGATTGAGAAATGTTTAAAACAAAGAAAAATGTGGTTTTCACAGCAGAAATCAAACCCAAGACTTAGAGGACCCTCAGATGGTGTTGGGTACAGGTTAAACATACGTTTAACTTGAATGAAGATTAATATAATTCCATCATCTTCATCTTCATGGACTGCATGCTTGACCAACTTGACAGCACCTAACAACACAATTTCAGGAATTTCATGAAGGATACTGGAGAGACAAAGAAAAGAGCAAGAGCTCCAGAGTCAGGAGGCAGGCTTGTATTAAATTTGGTTTCACCACATTTTAGTTCTGTAAACTTCAGCAGGAGCCCTGGTTGCACAGTGGTTAAGAGCTCGGCTACTAAGCAAAGGTCGGCAATTTGAATCCACCAGCTGCTCCTTAAAAACCCTATGGGGCAATTCTACTCTATCCTATAGGGTCTCTATGACTCGGAATTGACTTGACAGCAGTGGGTTTGGTTTTTTTGGGGGGGTAATCTTCAGCAAGATACCTATCCTGTCTCATCTTCTGTTTCTCTATCTGGAAAATAATGCCTAGCTCATTGAGTTGTTTCACTATAAAAACTATAACCAAACCTGTTGCCGTCAAGCCAATTGCAACTCAATGGCAACCCCATGAGTTACGGAGTAAAGTTGCTCCATAGGGTTTTCTTGGCTGTAGTCTTTACAAAAGCAAATCTCCAGGCCTTTTCTCCACAGTGCCATTGGGTAGGTTCAAACAGCCAACCTTTAGGTTAGTTGTTGTTGTGTTGTTAGGTGCCATTGTGTTGGTTCCAACTCATAGCAAGCCTATGTACAACAGAACGAAACACTGACAAGTCCTGCGCCATCCTCATGATCGTTATGCTTGAGTTCATTGTTGCAACCGCTGTGTCAATCCATCTCATTGAGGGTCTTCCTCTTCTTTGCTGACCCTCTACTTTACCAAGTATGATGTTCTTCTCCAGGGACTGATCCCTCCTGATAGCATATACAAAGTATGTGAGACAAAGTCTCATCATCCTTGCTTCTAAGGAACATTCTGGCTGTACTTCTAAGGCAGATTTGTTTGTTCTTTTGGCAGTCCATGGTATATTCAATATTCTTTGTCAACACTGTAATTCAAAGGCGTCAATTTTTCTTTGGTCTTCCTTATTCATGGTCCAGCTTTCACATGCATATGAGGTGATTGAAAACACCATGGCTTGGGCCAGGTGCACCTTATTCTTCAAGGTGACATCTTTGCTTTTAAAGGGCTCTTTTGCAGCAGATTTTTCCAATGCAATGTGTCTTTTGATTTCTTGACTGTTGTTTCCATGAGTGTTGATTGTGGATCCAAGTAAAATAAAATCCTTGACAACTTCAATCATTTCTCCATTTATCATGATGTTGCTTATTGGTCCAGTTGTGAGGATTTTTGTTTTCTTTATGTTGAGGCATAATCCATACTGAAGGCTGTAGTCTTTGACCTTCATCAGTAAGTGCTTCAAGTCCTCTTCACTTTCTACAAAGTTTTATTATCCACATATCATAAGTGGTTAATGAATCTTCTTCCAATCCTAATGCCCAGTTCTTCTTCATATATTTCAGCTCCTCAGATTATTTGCTCAGCGTACAGGTTGAACAAGTATGGTGAAAAGATACAACTCTGACACACATCTCTCCTGACTTTAAACCACACAGTATTCCCTTGTTCTATTTGGATGACTGCCTCTTGGTCTATGTACAGGTTCCTCATGAGCACACTTAAGTGTTCTGGAATTCCCATTCTTCACAATGTTATCCATAATTTTTTATGATCCACACAGTTGAATGCCTTTGCATAGTAGTCAAGTGTAAACCATGAGCCACCCAGGAAACTTGCTGAACTATAAGTGAGATGTTAAATGTGAAGTTCCCAGCATACTGGGGCAACATGGCACTATAGACAGAAGCACTACGCTGTCCCTCCACAGCAAAAATCTGAAAAACTAATTCAAACAGAGACACACATCATTCCTGAAACTCTAAGTATCAAATGAAGACATAAAGAACTCAGCCTAGCACCGAATGGAATAAGAAACTGACAGACAGCAGAGAGCAAGGAGAGATACATGCAGAGATCCCCTATCAGCTAACGTAGCGTGGATCTGCCACCTTGGACTCCTATTGGAGATCAGTGAACAGCAGGTACAAGAAAGCATCTTCACGGAGCTTCCAGCAGGAGACAGAACAACTGGTAACCAGTGGTATACTCTTTCCCACCACCCACTATTCTTCACCCCGACTCAGCCTCCTCTGCTTCCTGTGGCCACAGTCTCTTGGCTGGGAAGCACTGGCTTCACCCCAGAGCCACTTGGATTCTACCCTTCCACACTGGCCAGCTCCCTGAGTGCCATTTGTTGGCTGCTGGTGTTGCTTTTTTCTGCTTCTTTAGATTTCTTCCTTACCTCTCACCGCGTCTTCCTCCTCTCTTGCAAATACCTGCTTCCGTGTCCCATCTTTGCTTCTTCCTGAAAGGCTGTGAAACATGGCTCGACTATGAAACTGCTTCCCGGCCTGTGCCACCACACTGGTGGGACCCTTGGGGCTTTTTGTTTGTTTCTTTGTTCTGTTTTGATTTGTTTGTTTGTTTTCGTTTTCTTTTGTTGGCTTGGGAGCCCCTTCTAGCCGGGCAGTACTGTGCAGCTTGGGAGCTACTCCCTTACTCTGCGCACATTCGCAGTGGCATCCCTGGGGGCATTTCTTGTTTTTTGTTTGTTTCTTTTGTTTTCTTCTCTTTCTTTTTCCCTTTTTGTCTTTCTTCATTCCTCAGTTTTTTGTCTATCTATACATACCTTCTCTTCCTGTGTCCTGAATACCTGGTGCTGTGTGACACCTCTACCCCTTCTAGCCAGGCTGTATTTCACTGCCTAGGAGCAACTACCCTAGTCCTCACAGCCACACCAATGGGATCCCTGAGTGCTTTTTTTTTTTTCCTCTAATTTTTATTTATTTGTTTTTTTCTTTTACCCTTTTTCTTTTTTTTTTTTCTTTTTGCTTTTATCCATTTCTCAGTCTCTCATCTCTCCACCCAGTGGCTAGCCCCCTTAGCACTCTTTGTTTTTGTTTGCTTGTGTGTATGTTTTTGACTCCTGTTCCTTTCTTGTCTCTCTCCTTTTTCCCATACCCATCTTAACTCCACACATCACAATCTTCCCCCTCCTTCCTGCCTACCTGCACCGTGCACTGAACATCACATGCCAAGCAGCACAGGCACAGCCTACCAGAACCTGCTGTGCACTTCTCAGCCCACCCTGTCGACCCTAGTGCGTGTCACAAATGACCCCTCCCAGCAACTCCCCTTCAGCTGGACCTGCCCTGCTGTACCATACCTGAGCAACTGACCCTGCTCGTTGGAGAAGGAGGTGAAAAGTATCATGCCTACAGACCAGCAAACAACAAAGAATGCACAGCCCACCTGCTCAGATATAAACAAATAAAAAAGCAGGATGAAACAAACAGTTCTACAGTCAATAAATGAGGAAAATAACTACTGGATGCCCAGAAGACAGCAGACAAAATCAAAACATATACAAAAACAGGACTGGATGGTTCCAGTAAACATCCAAAATAAAACACCAGATGACTTTCCAGTAGAAAAAAGGGCACTAGAACTATCTGATAGGGAATTCAAATCTCTAATATTCATAGCTATCCAAGAGTTGAAGCAAAAAGCAGACAAAAATGAGGAAAAAATAGACAAGTTCACAGAAAAGGCAGACAAATTCATAGAAAATACAGACAAAAAAGGAAGAATTCAGGAAAATAATACAGGAAGAAAATGCTAAAATAAATTCACAACTAGAAATCATACAAAACTAACAATTAGAAATCCAAAAAATAAACAAGATTTCAGAAATGGACAATGTCATAGAAGGGCTGAGGAGCAGGTTTGAAACGATGGAAGACAGGATCAGCGAAATTGAAGACAAACACTTGGATACAACTCTGAGGAAAAATCAGAAAAAAGAATGAAGAAAAATGAAGAAACCCTGAGAATTATGTGGGATACAATCAAAAGCAAAAATTTGCAAGTGATTGTAGTTCCAGAACAGAGGGAAAAACAGAAAACACAGAGGGGATCATTGAAGAACTGCTGACAGAAAACTTCCCCAATATCGTGAAGTTCCCAGCATAATGGTTCCCATGAAGAGTTTTTAGTTATGCAAAGCCTGTTTTGGCTCTCCATGAAACTGAATATATAGTGTACTCTGTGGAGCTCTTGGACCCTCCTACCTCTGAATTTGGGTACAAGAGTTGAAAGAACGAACAAGGTGTAACAGACATTGTTGGTTATCTATCCAACAGCCATATACTCCCTACTCCCCAGCTTCTTCCTTGCTAAAGGAATGCCAATTGTGTCCATATATGCCATGGAAATGTGTCCTGATCCCTCCCCTAACCCCAAGGGATAACCATGATTGGTTTTATGCTGGACATACATGGTCATAATTAATGCTATTGGCCAAATATTTCTGGCTCTCTCCCTTTCAAGCAAAATGGTGTCTGGCATTTTCAGGGTTTGTTGGATGGGATCATGTTGCTAGTTATGATTAATGGATCAGGAATAGGAGTGACATTGGAATTTAACTGACTCTTTGAGATTCTTTCTTGTACCTCTGACACAGTAACCAGCTATGTTTAAGACAGCGGCTGCTTACCGCTCCTGAATCTCTGTTGATGGTGTAGAGAGAGACTCCAGCCAACTCATGATGGACATGGAACATGAGCAATAAGTAAACCTGTATTGCTGCAAGCTACAGAGATTTTGGAGTTGTTTGTTCCCACAGTATGCCCTGTGCTATCCTGACTGATACAGTAGGTAGTTCCTACTGGGACCTGATGAAATGAATGAGAAATAAAAAGAGAGAGATGGCAAGGAAAATCCCCGTTTCTTCCAGTTTTTGTGCAATTGTGTGAGTACTCAGTTCTGCAAGGGGCGGGGAGTAGGATATCAAGGTAGATTTCATACAGAAGTGACACTTGAACTGAGTCTTGATTTTAAAATATGTAAGGGGTTTACCAAGTTGGGGGAGGGGGGCTGTAAAAGAATATTTCAAGCAGAGAGAGCAGCTTGAATAAGTCAATGGGGTGGGGGATGGTATGCTCAAAGATTTGTCTAAAGAGATAAACAAGATGAGATCAGGTAAGTCCTTATATAAACTTTATAGAATCTGGGCTTTATTCAGTGGGTCAGAGGGTTTTTCTACTGTGAAACCTATGACAATTGATGGTGAAGTACAGGAAACATATCTCAGGGCAATCTCAGATTTTGAGAGAAATAATAGCAATGACATTACCACAAGCATTGATGGCAGTTGCCACATGGTGTGTCCTATGATGTAGAAAAGATTAACTGATGATTACACACTACCCCGTATCTTTCTCTTCCATTCACAAATGAATACTGGAATTCAAAATTATGAAATTGACATTAAAAAAACTTCATCACTATCTATGTTTGATACTTTAACTCAATTAGTAGCAGACATTTGGTGCACACTTCATGAATTATCCTAGCACACAGATGGGCCCTGACAAAGAACTGCTAGTGTGGGAATGGGAGCCATCAAAGAGTTTTAAGCAGAGGAGTGACATAGTAGAAATGAACACTTTACAAAAATTTCTCTAGAAACATTTGGATGGATGGAATGGATGGGGCAAGATGATGGCAAGGACCCCATTTGGGGAGACTATAGTAGTCATAAGTTTTGTACAGCTTAAGAAGAAAGATCAGAGGGCCATGTGTTCATCTCTCTAATTCCAAGAGAGAGAGAATTAGTCTTTCTTGGTGTCTGTGGCTATTTGAAAACTGTCACCAAATAAAGTGTCTTTTTTGTATTCCAGTACTCTTTCAATGGTTGTGCTTATCCAACTGCTTCCGCCATTTGCCTCTCTTTGCTCTTTCTTTTTCATCACTATTTCTTCACTCCTCTCCTAGAAAACTCAGAAACACGGTGCTACAAAACTTTGGTCAGTTCTACAGTGAGTGAGGCTAGGGTATTCCTCTTTCCCCCAGAAAACCATGACAATAACAGTTCAGTTCAAAATAATGACAGCTGAACTGAGATGATAGAAATGAGATGGAGGGGAGGAGGTAGAACAAAGAGACGATAAGCTACAGAATTTGGTAATGCACTGCATATGGTCAGAGCCCTGGTGGCACAGTGGTTAAAGTGTTTGACTGCTGACTGAAAGGTCGGTAGTTTGAATCCACCGGCAGCTCCTTGGAAACCCTATGGGGCAGTTCTACTCTGTCCTATAGGGTCACTGTGAATTGAAACTGACCCTACAGTAATGGGTTTTGTAAATGGTCCATAGAACCCATTTTTCTGATTGAATAGCCAGGTTCCTATAACATTGTATACACTCCACAACTATTTGCTGAATAAATAAATAAATTAGTTGGGGAAAAATGAAAAGCACTAAATATGTGTTTAGATGAATCCTGCTCTAAGAGTTTTTTGAGTTACTGTTAACCCAAAATCATAAGGTACATCTGGCAAATACTTGACACAAATGCCAGTACCTTCCCTTCATTTTCTGCACCCATAGCAGTCATTTTTAATTAAGCACTGCAGTTTTTCACTGTTAAGCATGGACACAGTCTTAGAAGCCTTCCAAGCACAATTCTTCAGAATGTCATTGTCAATGGATCAGAACTGACAAGAGAAATGGACCCATTCACCTATCCTTAGGTCTACCAATATATTGAAGGTATTTGAAAGAAACCAGGTAATAAAATGAAATAGAACTATATTCTACTTTTTATTCTTACTGCCACTTTAATAATGTTTCTTGGGACTCTGCCCTAATGAAGGAAAGCTAGAGCATCTGAAGTCAACAGATGCTGGCTGGCAGGTCCCCAGTCTCAGGGTGAGTAACAGCATGGGGTAGGCCTGCATGGGTTGAGAGAGGAGCGGGTAGATTAGCCTATGCAAAGTGCATATTTTGAGAGCAAAAGAGCTCTCAAGAGAGCAAAAAAAGACATTAAAAGCAGAAACCTGCCCTATTTTTGTTAACAAAATCTGCAAGGATGCCTCCTACACAGATCTTTTCAGTACATATGCCATCTAAGGCAAGAAGGGTTATGAAAACCACATCAGACCAGAAAGCAAGAACTGCGACATCCTTCAGGATCACTGAGCTTCTGTTAAGGATGATGGGAAAATTTGGAAATGGATAATGTTAATGGTTGAACAAAATGATAAATATAATTGTCACTGAAATGTACACATAAAGAAAGTTGAAAAGGCACATGATTTGTTACATAAATATTTAACACAATAATAATAATTTTTTTTAAAAAACTAGAATATCTAACCTTGCTCTAACAACGAATTCATAGCATAGCCAGAGATAATATCAGCCACCCCTCAATTTCTCTGTTAGTAACCTGAACGTAAGAATAACTTCCAATAACAATTGTTGTTACTGTTGTTGTTAGGTGTTGTCAAGTCATTTCTGACCCACGGCGAACCTACCTACAATCAGGGCTTCAAACCAGTTAGTTTCAATTTGACTCCCTGCTGAGAATTTGCTTTTTCCACTCCAGATGTACTGAATCAGAATCTACATTTTAACAAGATCCCTTAAGGTGATTCTTATGTATACATAAGTGTAACTAGATGTTGTTCCAATTTAACAAGATCTTGTTCAAATTTAACAAGATCCCCAGGTGATTCTTATGTGCAATGCAAATTCTCAGCAGGTGGTAGAACTGCAAATAACCAGTTCAAAGCCCTGTGTGCAACAGAACAAAACACTGCCTGGTACTGTTCCATCCTCACAATCATTGCTATGTTTGATCACATTGTTGCAGTCAATCCACCAATAACACTAATGACCACTTATTGAATACTTAATTGTGCTAGGTAGTATTCTAAGCACTTTGCATATATTATGGAAGCCAGGTGTATACCTCTTTTGGAGCCAGGAGTGGTAAAACGGTATTCCCCTTACCTTTTTTCATATTATTGTCCCCAGTTATCAGATTACAAAAGCCAAAACTCAGTAGGATTTAGAAATTTGTGCTCACGTCATGCAAGAAACAAAGATAGAATTGAACCCAAGTCTGTCTGGTTCCAAAGTGAACCATTGTAACCACCATGTCATATAGAAAATGCTAAACGACGTTTTTCAAATTACAGCCAGGCAGTTGGGCTAAGACTGAGGCTTCAGGAAACAGTATAACTTCCATGTGTCAAGCTAACACTTCTTCATATTTAGGAACATAACACTGACAGGCTCTAAAAACCAACACCTTTCAGTAGACCCAAACTGTTTACTGGCTACCACCGTCCTCTATGTGCAAGCTTGCATCAGCATATAAAACACTTTATGAGGTCTTTATTGACCTATTTATGTCACTCTCAGCACCAATGGAGTAGTACATTATCCATGATGGAACTGTGGAGATCTGTATCCAATGGTAATCACGAGGATTAACTCAGAAACATACAGTTAACCTGGGCTGGCTGCCATCAGATAAATGAAGATCTTTGGCTGGTTAGTTTTCCTAGGGCAACAACACAGATACAGTTGTGCCCTTGAGAACCAACCCGTTCTCTTTTTCAAGAAGCAGACAACCCCTTAGCTTTTGCAATTACTAGATTTTTACACTGTATTGGGAAAGAAACAGGACGTCATGGAAATGTACTTTCTCAACATTTGGTGCTTCAAACCTGGCAAAATTATTTGGAAAGATAAAAGATGTAAGTGCCGTTATGAGCCTCTCTCCAATGGTAAATCAGCAAGCTTTTACTGGGTGAATGTAATTAGAAACAGATTTCAGTGTAGCTTGGATACAGCTGTTTCTGTCCTTCTGGCTCCAGAATGTTGTTGGATCATTCTGAGGCCATTGGCAATTTGGCCAATCAGTTCCACCTCAGTGCACCCAGCTGACCTTCTTCTTCACTGAGATGATGGACCTGCTTATTAAAACTGCCCAATGAGGTTCCCGGTCTCTAAGACACTTTGAAATGACATACCTACCAGGTTTTGTCTTGTTTTAGAGTTTATTCTGGGTGTGTTTGTGTTTTGGGAGGCCTTTGGGAAGAAATTCTTACAATCAGTCTGACACATCCCTGTCTCTTCCAGATAATGGTTTTGCTTCTCCGGAAATCAGAAAGAATTAAAAGACAATGTTTAGAGTCTATTTTTTTTGAAGGAAGGTAGGCAAAGGCCTCTGTATACCATTAAAAAAAGACAGACTGCCTGCAACAAAGAGAGGTACATGTAGATACTCAAACTCCTTTGTTTTAAAGCCATGCTTGTTTGCTTTTTGTGAGTGTATAAAATTAGGTAAAAACTTGTCTCTCAATGTCCTAAATAAGGTAAAATAACATAATGATTGGATGTCACAATGGACCCAAAATTTCTGCCTTGAATAAAGCAATAAATGGGGTTCTAGCATCTAACCTTAGAGCAGTCACTAGTTGCTTCTACAAGGACTTGGCTACAAAATTCATACTAATCCCCTCAGCATTCTCCCCATAACAAGTTTAGCAGTTTAAAACAACAAACACTTATTAGGAATGCTCACAAGATGGCAGCTGGCTTCCCCCAGAGCAAGTGATCTGAGAGAGAGCGTGCAATCAAAATAGAAACCAGAGTGTTTTTTATATTATAGCTCAGGGGTAGAGCATTTAACTGCAGATCAAGAGGTCCCTGGTTCAATCTGGGTACCCCCTTCTTGGTACCTTTGGAGCCCTGGTAGTGCAGTGGTTAAAGAGCTTTGCTGCTAATCAAAAGATAGGCAGTTTGAATCCACCATCTGCTCCTTAGAAACCCTATGGGGCAGTTCTACTCTGTCCTATAGGGTCACTATGAGTCAGAATCTACTCGACAGCAACGAGTAATATCACAGAATCGCAAACTATCACTTCTGTTATATTCTGTTTGTCACACAGACCAAGACTGGTACAATGTGGGAAAGGAATACACGAGGATACCAACGGGAGTGTGATGGTTAATGTTATGTATCAATTTGGCTAGGCCATGATTCTCAGTGGTTTGGCAGATATTATGTAATTATCCTCCATTTTGTGATCTGATGTGAGCAGCCAATTAGTTGGAAGGGGAGTTACCTTGGGTGTGTGGCCTGCATTCAACGTATATGGAAGTTCGGGCATAGTTCATCCTCTCTAACTAAATGAACTGCTTCTGTCCGGAGGTGAGATGAGAAGGCAGAGAGGGTCAGGAGCTGGTTGAATGGACACGGGAAATCAGAGGTGGAAAGGAGGAGTATGCTGTCACAGTATAGGGAGAGTAATTAGGGTCCCATAACAATGTATGTACAAATTTTTGTGTGAGAGATTAACTTGAATTGTAAACTTTCACTTAAACTACAACAATAAAAAAAAGAGTGAAAGAAATTAAAAAAAAAAAAAGTTCACTCTCTCTAGACCCTGCATTCATCTCGTCACCCTCTGACCTCCCGTTCTTGGGACATGAGCCAGCAGCCTGCCATCTGACCAGTAGCTTTTGGGTTCATCAGCCCCTGCAACCACGTGAGTCAGGAGAAGCCTGTAGCGTGTTGCCTGACCCAGGGATTTGGGACTTGCCAGCCTCCACAAGTGCATGAGCCATTTCCTTGAAATAAAATGTCTCTTGGAGCCCTGGTGGTACAGTGGTTAAGAGCTACAGCTGTTAACAAAAAGGTCGGCATTTTGAATCCACCAGCCACTCCTTGGAAACCCTATGGGTCAGTTCTACTCTGTCCTATAGGGTGGCTATGGGTTGGAATCAGCTTGACAGCAACAAGTTTTTTTTTGGTGTATATATATTTATATATACGCTTCACTGGTTTTTCTCCTCTAGAGAATCTGGCCTAGGTCATTTGGTACCGAGAGTGGTTCCAGAGGAACAAAATCTTAAGGATGAGTTTTCTGAGTTGGTTCTCAAGTCTGCCTAGTCTTAAAGGTGTTGATGATTCTGCCTCCAGTAGTAAAGAGGGCACTGCTAATCCATGATATGAAGTGGTAACAAAAGGTTGGATGTTCAAGTCCACCCAGAGGTGTCTCAGAATAAAAGCCTGGTGATTTACTTCCAAAAAATCAGCCATTGAATACTTTATGGAGCACAGTTCTACTCTGACACACATGGGGTCACTATGCTTAGATTTGACAGCAACTGGTTTTTAATTCCAAACAAGATTATGTTCACAGGTCCAGGGGTTAGGACTTCAACATATCTTGTTGAGGGACAAAATTCAATCCATAGCAGCTGGGAAAGGCCACATCTACCAAACAGTGAGAAGTATCTCCACTTTAGCCTTCCGGAAACTCTGAAAGCCCTTCTCCCTGCAGAATCTTCTTTGCAATTGACACCACAAATGAACCCAAGTACATTTTTTGTCCTAAAAAAAGGGGGAGGGTGAGTTTTTCAGAATACAGTGTGCTCCATGCAGAGAAGATAGGGATCAGGTTTTTTTGTACTTTAAAGAACATTGCGTCTCTGCCAAGCAAAGGAAATTGAACCTTTTCCAATGATTATTTGCAAGCTGCAGTGTTAAAGTGTTTTTTGCATGTAGTTTAAACCAGGAAATAAATCAGTGAAAAAAATCCCCCATGAAATGGCTTCTAGATGTACTTGCTCATTATTTGCACAAGCGTTTGTCTTAAAAGGATGTGCTCATCTGTTCCAGACACTAACATTTATATCTATCTAAGCTACAATTAACTCCTATTGAAAAGTTTGTATTCGTGGTTATTAAGGAACTTAATCATGTTTATGGATAAAGCCAGTTTAGACATTTGAACCAGGCATGTCTTGCAGAACTGTCTGTATCATTGTGGACAGAACACAAAATACCTTCTAGAAAAATGCTCTTCACAATCTGTCACTAAAGCCGTGTGAAATCAATCTTTCATATATTAAGAGGAGGAGGGGAGATTTTTCCAGATAGTCTTCTTACCTTTAAGGGAAAACTGATATAGATATAGATACCACTTAAGTCGGAATTGACTTGACAGCAATAGGTTTGGCTTTTTTTTTTTAATAGGTAGGTAGATAGATAGTTAGACAGACAGACAGATGGACAGACAGACAGAGATAGATATAGATATAGATATAGACAGATAGATGTATACGTGTGTGTGTATATTCCAATCTGTAGCCAAAATGTATTAGAAATGTCTCTATAAAGGTGTTGTTATGTTCTTTGTAGATTGGCCCTTATAAGTCTGGAGGCTTGTGTGGTTCAATGAGAACTTCCCATTCAAGAAAAAATAGTACAACTACTAAAGTGATTAAAAAGTAGTTCAAACCCATTTCATCTCACCACAACATCAGTATTCCCTCTCCCTTTCGCTATACTTTTCTCACAGCTGTATCTGCTATGAAGACTGATTTTTTTCAAATGTCCCAAAACTGTCTCCTTCACATAGTCTCTGTTGAGGAATGCAGAATGAGAAGTGTTTCTCGTTTTAGTCTGGGTGTGGGAGGGAGTACTGAGTACTACTTGTGACTCATTGAGTTTCAGATACCTGTATCTGGGCTTAGTTCAATAGTCTGATGATTATAGCTTGAATATTATGTTTTCCTGCTTAGGTTAATGAAAATTTTGCCAGAGCAAAACGAAGCAAGCCACTAGTTTCTCCAGAACACATACCATGGGGGCTTGGAACTTCCCCTGATTTTAGATACTACTTACATTGCACTAACCTTGTCTTCTCCCCATACAAGTTTCCTCCAAGGACAAATGTCCCACAGTTGTCACAAGGGGTTCTCATAATCGTGGAGGGTAGTAGCACTGATCCCTGAGTTATAGAAGCTTCCAAACAAGATTTAGGTCAAGCCCAAATAATCCTGGTATCAACGTCCAAAGGTAGGCAGTACAGAATCAGGACTTAGTGCAAAGCTCAATGGATTGATGTCTGAAATGAGTTTGAGATAACTACAACACTTTATAAAAGTTTAAGTATATCTTCTGGACTAGATATATCACTTTATTTACTTCCTTCCACACACTGTCCCTGTTCCAATTTGTCAATCCTACCGGCAGGATTGAAAACCCTGATGGCAGAGTGGTTAAGTGCTATTGTTGTTGTTTTTTTTTTTTTTTTTTACCAGCAGGATTATGTCCTAATACACATGCCCCATAACCTTGCCCCTTTAGCTAATGCTTTTTGGACCAGAGGCATATAACTAAACCAAATTGTGCCATTAGATTCTCTCCTTTTGAGACTTTTCTCACCTGGGAATCACTTAAGTAAGGCAATTCAAACTATAAGTTCATAAAACCTTGGGGGTCAAGGCCACCATTTTGAGGCGGCCCATTTTGAAGGACCACATGCAAACAGATGAATCAACAGAGAACCAAGACTTAAGTCTGAGAAAAATTAAGCAAATATTCAGCAGAAATGATAGACAATATGACCCAAGATCAAGAAAAATAAAAGCAGTAGCTATCTGATACTGTTCCAATTCTTGAGAGCTTCTCAATGACCCAAGTATATCAGAGATAAGAAGTATAAACATATGGCTGTTCCCAGACTACCCCCTTCATGCTCCCCTATCTCCACTACCCATCTGTCAATTTGTTATACTGTGATGGCTTTCGTGTTGCTGTGATGCTGGCTGGAAACTATGCCACTGGTATTTCAAATACCAGTAATGTTATCCATGGTAGACAGGTTTCAACAGAGCTTCCGGACTAAGACAAACTAGTTAGAAAGACTTTGCAATCTGCTTTAGAAAATTAGCTAATGAAAACCCTAAGGATCACAACAGAATGTTGCTCAATAAGTGCTGAAAGATGAGACCCTGTAGTGGCTACAACGACGGACTCCAACGTACCAACGATCATGACTGGGCACAGGACTGGGCAACATTTCGTTCGGTTGTACATGGGGTCACCTTGAGTCAGAGTAGACACGATGGAAACTAACAATAACAACATCTCCTCAGATCCTCTCCCTTCAAGGAAGCTTATCTCTTTGTTAAGGAGCCCTTGTGGCACAGTGGTTAAACACTCGGCTGCTAACAAAAAGGTCAGTGGTTAAACCCACCAGCCACTTCACAGGAGAAAAGACCTGGTGATCTGCTCCCATAATGATTATAGCCTAGGAAACCCTATGGGCAGTTCTACTCTGTCATACTGGGTCACTATGTGTCAGGATTGACTTGATAACACACAACAACTACGACATTACTTTGTTAGTTTTCCTTTAAATTGGAAGCTTAGGTAAAGTTCTGGCAAGATGGGAGGAAACTAGGAAGAATCAGGTAAAAGAATCAATGCAGAAATCAGAAGGAAAAAGAAAAAAAATCTAGAGAACTTGTAAAAAGAGAGAAAGCATTCTGGGAGGGCTGAGTATCAGGAAGAGTTCTGGAGGAGGATTGTTGAGGGAGACTCTGGAAAAGCACTGGGATCCAAAGAACTGGGGAGAAGTAGAAAGGGGATTTGAGAAAGTGTTGCTATGGTTTACAAACTCGGTTATTTTAAATGTTCTTCGAAAGGCTCAAGAAAACCGTAACATTCTTATTTAATATACTCTGGATGCTGGACCTCACTAATGTAAAAATGACTGGATATAGAGACACAGTCACATAAGACCTCTTGATTTGTTTGAGTTAAGCTTACAATAATTTTCCATTATTTAAGCTAACTTAGGTGTATTTTCATTTCTTGTTTCTGAACCCTGTTTTCAGACATTTTTCTTCTTAAAAATTCTAAGATTGGATCCCAAACTTATTTACTGTATCTTCTCTCCACAAGTTACTGTAATGCAGGGTTCAGTATCCTGTTATTTATTTCACAGAGAGAAAAACTGAAGTTCTGAGTGTTTTTTGGAAGAGAAATATGGAACTTAACTATCTTTTCCCTCAGTCTGACCCCCTTTAAATTTAGATGGAGTTTCAATAAATATTTGCTGAAAGCAAAAAAATAAATGGATAAATATTCAACAGTAAAACATGTGTTAAATGTTCTGTGCCTGGCTTTTAATTCCCAGTCCCTAGCAGTCTTGCTCTTCAAACCCCTCCCCATTGTCTCCTAAATTTATTGATATCGAGTTCACTGTCATTTAAGTCTTCACTCAATGGCTAGAGAAATTGTCATTGGTATGCAAACTAGTCTCAGACAAGGAACATTACTCTTTAATCTCCTAATTTTAATTGGTATGCCATCATGCAGACTGGGGCTGCTAATGGCCTAGTTTGTAGATTAAGACCAGCAGACCTGAACTGCTATATGCCATTACTTACAAATAAAAAGAGGAAAAACACTGAACAATGATAAAAGAGGCCATTCCAAATCAGAGAGAAGATGATTCCTCCTCATCTTCCCTCAAGGTTCATGACCCTATTTCAAAGTCTGTTTGTAACAGGATTCGGATTAATGCTTTCTGCTTGGTTAGATAATTTCAGAACAGTTAGTAAACTGAAATGATTTGCTGCATATATACCAATGTTAGTGGCTGGCCCAGGAAATGTTGCTGAACAATTTGCTCACAAATGACATTGTTTCAACTGATAGAGCTGTTGCTTTCACTAGGAAACAAATGTTCTAAATGGAAAGACTCTTTCACTATTTAAGGAAAGCATATTTGTTACTTCATTATGACTACCATTATTACTTCCAGTGTCTTTTCACCCTCCAGTAAGTAAAGAATCTAATATGTGTTAATCTTTCGTAAAGTTCACATATATGTTTATTACTAGTAAAGAAAGGAAAGCTCCAAGTAAAAAAGAAATCTATGTTTAGATAGACAGAGAGACAGATGTTACAGACAGATATCTATCTATGAGAGATAGGTAGGTAGGTAGGTAGGTAGATAGATAGACAGACAGATACTGTCAAGTCAACTCTGCCTCATGCGGACCTTATGTACAACTGAATGAAACATTGCTAAATCCTGTGTCATCCTCATGATGGTCGGCATGTTTGAATCCATCATTATGGGTATTGTATCAATCTGTCTGAGGGTGTCTCTAGCCCTCACTGGCCCTCTACTTCACCAAACATGATGTCCTCTTCCAGCAAGTAATCCCTCCTGATGATGTGTCCAAAGCAAGCAAGTCAGACAAAGTACTGTTGTGATCCGTAAGGTTTTCATTGGCTAATTTTCAAAAGTAGATCACCATGTCTTTCTTCCTAGTAGATCTTAGTCTGGAAGCTCCCCTGAAATCTATCCACCATGAGTGACCCTGCTAGTATTTGAAATATTGATGGCATAGCTTCCGGCACCACAGCAACATGCAAGCCACCACAGTACAGCAAACTGAGGGATGAGTGGTGGATGAAATAGGATTAGAATAGTCAAATTGAGGGGTAAGTCTCTTCACCTCTTAGAAAGATCAAATAAGAACAATTGCCAAGGATAAGAGAGTTGTGTTGTTGTTGTTGTTGGGTTCCATCGAGTAGATTCCAACTTATTGCAGCCCCATATGATAGAGTAGAACTGCCTCATGGAGTTTTCTAGGCTGTAATCTTTATGGACTCCCATGCATCTGTCAGTTTGTCATACTGGGTTCATGTTGCTGTGATGCTGGAAACAATGCTACCGGTATTCAAATACCAGCAGGGTCACCCATGGTGGACAGGTTTCAGCCGAGTTGCCATACTAAGAAAAAGTAGGAAGAAGGACCTGGCAGTCTACTTTTGAAAAGAATTAGCCAGTGAAAACCTTGTGAATAGCAGCAGAACATTGTCTGATACAGTGCCAGAAGATGGGCCCCTCAGGTTGGAAGGTTCTCAAAATACTACTGGGGAAGTGCTGCCTCCTCAAAGTAGAGTCGACCCTAACGACTTGGATGGAGTCAAGCTTTCGAGACCTTCATCTACTGATGAAGGCACAACTCAAAATGAGAAGAAACAGCTGCAAACATCTATTAATAATCAGAACGTAGAATGTACAACGTATGAATCTTGAAAAATTGGAAATCATCAAAAATGAAATGGAATGCATAAACATCAATATCCTAGGCATTAATGAGCTAAATTGGACGGGTATTGGCCATTTTAAATCAGACAATTATATGGTCTAGTATGGCGGGAATGACAACTTGAAGAGAAATGACATTCCATTCATTGTCAAAAAGAATATTTCAAGATCTATCCTGAAGTACAAAGCTGTCAGTGATAGGATAATATCCATACACCTGCAACGAAGACCAGTTAATATGATTATTATTCAAATTTATGTTCCAACCACTAAGGCCAAAGATGAAGAAATTGAAGATTTTTACCAACTTCTGCAGTCTATAATTGATCGAACATGCAATCAGGATGCATTCATAATTACTGGTGATTGGAATGCAAAAGTTGGAAACAAAGAAAAAGGATCGATAGTTGGAAAATATGGCCTTGGTGATAGAAACGATGCTGGCGATCACATAGTAGAATTTTGCAAGACCAACGACTTCTTCATTGCAAATACCCTTTTTCACCAATGTAAACGGCAACTATACATGTGGACCTCGCCAGATGGAAATACACAGAAATCAAATCAACTACATCTGTGGAAAGAGACGATGGAAAACTCAGTATCATCAGTCAGAACAAGGCCAGGTGTCAACTGTAGAACAAACCATCAATTGCTCATATGTGAGTTCGAGTAGAAGCTGAAGAAATTAGAACAAGTCCACAAGAGCCTAAGTATGACTGTGAGTATATCCCACCTGAATTTAGAGACCATCTCAAGAATAGATTTGATGCATCGTACACTAATGACCAAAGACCAGACAAGTTGTGGAATGACATCAACGACATTGTACATGAAGAAACCAAGAGGTCATTAAAAAGACAGGAAAGAAAGAAAAGACCAAAATGTAGGTCAGAAGAAACTCTGAAACTTGCTCTTGAATGGCAAGTAGCTAAAACAAAAGGAAGAAATGATGAAGTAAAAGAGTTGAACAGAAGATCTGAAAGGGTGGCTCCAGAAGACAAAGTAAAATATTATAATGACATATGCAAAGACCTGGAGATAGAAAACCAAAAGGGAAGAACACGCTCAGCATTTCTCAAGCTGAAAGAACTGAAGAAAAAATTCAAACCTCAAGTTGCAATATTGAAGGATTCTATGGGAAAAATATTAAATGACACAGGAAGCATCAAAAGAAGATGGAAGGAATACGCAGTCACTATACCAAAAAGAATTGGTAGACGTTCAACCCATTTCAGGAGGTAGCATATGATCAGGAACTGATGGTACTGAAGGAAGGGGTCAAAGCTGCACCAAAGGCATTGGCAAAAAACAAGACTCCAGGAATTGATGGAATATCAATTGAGATATTTCAACAAACGGATGCAGCCTTGGAGCTGCTCACTCATCTATGCCAAGAAATTTAGAAGACAGCTATCTGACCAATCTACTGGAAGAAATCCATATTTATGCCTATTCCCAAGAAAGGTGATCCAACCAAATGCAGATATTATTAAACAATATCATTAATTACACACGCAAGTAAAATTTTGCTGAAGATCATTAAAAAGCAGCTGTAGCAGCATATCGCCAGGGAACTGCCAGAAATACAAGCTGGATTCAGAAGAGGATGTGGAACCAGGGATATCATCGCTGATGTCAGATGGATCCTGGCTGAAAGCAGAGAATACCAGAAAGATGTTTACCTGTATCTTACTGATTATGCAAAGACATTTGACTGTGTGGATCACAACAAATTATGGATAACATTTGGAAGAACGGGAATTCCAGAACACATAATTGTGCTCATGAGGAACCTGTACATAGATCAAAAGGCAGTCCTTTGAACAGAACAAGGGGATACTGCGTGGTTTAACGTCAGGAAAGATGTGTGTCAAGGTTGTATCCTTTCACCATACCCATTCAATCTGCATGCTGAGCAAATAATCCAAGAAACTAGACTATATGAAGAAGAATGGGGCATCAGGTTTGGAGGAAGATTCATTAACAACCTGTGTTATGCAGATGACACAACCTTGCTTGCTGAAAGTGAAGAGGACTTGAAGCACTTACTGATGAAAATAAGGGACCACAGCCTACAGTATGGATTACACTTCAACATAAAGAAAACAAAAATTCTCACAAATGGACCAATAAGCAGCATCATGATAAATGGAGAAAAGACTGAAGTTGTCAAGGATTTTATTTTAGTTGAGTCCACAATCAACACCCATGGAAGCAGCAGTCAAGACATCAAAAGATGCATTGCATTGAACAAATTTGCTGTAAAAGACCTCTTTAAAGTGTTGAAAAGCAAAGATGTCGCTTTGAAGACTAAGGTGTGCCTGATCCAAGCCATGGTGTTTTCAATCGCCTCATATGCATTTAAAAACTGTTTGATGAATAAAGAAGACTGAAGAAGGATTGATGCCTTTGAATTGTGGTGTTGGCAAAGAATATTGAATATACCATGGACTGCCAAAAGAATGAACAAATCTATCTTGGAAGAAGTACAAACAGAATTCTCCTTAGAGGCAAGGATGCCAAGACTACGTTTCACATACTTTGGATATGTTATCAGGAGGGATCAGTCCCTGGAGAAGGACATCATGCTTGGTAAAGGAGAGGGTCAGCAAAAAGAGGAAGACCCTCAACGAGATGGACTGACACAGTGGCTGCAACAATGGGTTCAAGCATAACAAAGATTGGGAGGATGGTGCAGGGCCAGGCAGTGTTTTGTTCCATTGTACATAGGGTCGCTCTGAGTCGGAACTGACTCCATGGCCTCTAACAACAACAGTCTTCATGGAAAGGAGCACAGGAGGCACAATGTTTAAGTGCTTGGCTGCTAACTGAAGGCTGGTTTGAACCCACCCAGCGGCTCTGTGGGAGAAAGACCTGGAGACTGCTTCCGCAAAGACTGTTGTTGTTACGTGCTGACTAATAGTGACCCTACAGGTAGAAGTAGAATTGCCCTATAGGGCTTCCTAGGCTGTAATATTCACGAGCACTTAACCATTTGCGCCACCAGGGCTCCGTGATAAGAGAGTAGACAAAAGGAGAAGAAGGCCACAGTGCTTTGAAAGAAAAACTAGAGAAATATAATAATATGTCAATGTCTTCCATGATTAGGGTCCTACAGGGTTGCTATGAGTCGGAACTGCCTTGACGGTACCTAACAACAACAACTTTGATTCTGTACTCACTTTCCTATTGGCATTAAAAAACAAAAAACCCATTGCTGTCAAGTCAATTCTGGCTCACAGTGACCCTATAGGACAGAGTAGAACTGCCCCATAAGGTATGCAAGGCTGATGGCAATGGAGCCCTGGTGGCACAGTGGTTAAGAGATCCGCTGCTAAGCAAAATGTCAGCAGTTCAAATCCACCAGATACTTCTCGGAAACCCTATGAGGCAGTTCCACTGGTTTTACAGAAGGTCATAGAGAAACAACAAAGGGTAACTAACATTTGTACAGTTATTTCGTTCACAATCTCATCTAATCCCTCAATAATCTTAAAGGCTAGTATTATCATCCCTTCTTTTCAGGAGGGATAATTGAAGCTATGAGAGGTTGAGTATCTTGCCCAAGGAAACACAGCTAGACAGTAATAGATCTGGGATTTGAGCCAACACCAAAGCATGTTCTCCTATTATAGCTTCTGCCTCTCACAATTTTGCCGAGTGAGTAAAAGAAGGGAAAATGTTTCAGGAAAAATTAGAGAAGTTTCTGGCAAAGAACTGCAGGAGCCCTGGTGGCTCAATGGTTAAAGCGCTTGACTGCCAACTGAAAGGTGGGCAGTTTGAACCCACCAGCTGCTGCACGGGGGAAAGATGTGGCAGTCTGCTTCCTTAGAGATTACAGCCTTGGAAACTCTATGGGGCAGTTTTATTCTGTCCTATAGGGTCACTATAAGTTGAGATTGACTGGGCAGCAATGGGTTCAGTTTTTTTTTTTTTTGTTTTTTTTTGTTTTTGGTTCCTACAAGCCAGAATATAAGATTCTGATGACTAAAAGGGGGCTTGGGGAGGGGAGGGAAGGGGAGTGGAGGGTTCTTAAGGTCCTACCCCTCCTTGCCCTGTGAGTGGAGGAACAGGATTCTGTTAATACCTCTCTGGGCTGTGAAAAGACACAATGAGGACAGACTTGCCCCTCCACTACGAAAATTGTCATAGCCTTCACTCAACTCCAGAGACCCAACTTAGTAATAAAAAAAAAAGAAAGGGAAAAAATAAAAATGTGTTATTTTGTGCAGGCATTAGCCTCTAATCAGATGTCTGGGCCCGTTTTAGAAGCTGGCATTATAAATAGAGCAAGATGCCCAGAAACAGTCCCTAACAGCACAGAGCAGTTGAAGGCAACTGGAAGTACAGAGATAGTATAGGGAGAACACAGGCCAGGAAGCACATTTCTTTCCTTTGTCAGACGAGATGCTTCCTGCCCTGATGGGGTGGGCTGCTGTTCCACACACAGGAAGCTATTTGAAGCGCTTCAAACGCCTCAAGAACCACAAGAGAATAAGAGCCATCCTGGCCCTGTCTTTTCCTTTTAGCAGCCACGATGATTGAGAAACGACATCAAGCTGGGAGCCTGTTGTTTGTTTATTGTTTTTGCTTTGTTTTGTGGTAATGGTAACTTTCAAACCTTGTGCCTCTCGGACATTCCTCCAAAATAATTGACACCTAGCACAACAAAAACAACTAATTTTTCATATACCATATTTTTAGGCAAATAACGCACACCTTCTACGTTTGTTTGCCAACTGCACCATTCACCCCACCACCATTAGGTATTTTCATAAGTGCCACTATGCCAATTTTATTTTACATGTTGTAAAAAAAAAAAAAAAAAAAAACTAACATAGCATACTTCTGCAAATACCTTGTGGGGCGAGAGCATGGTAAGCAAACAAACAGAAGGCACATGTTATTTGCATAAAAATACAGTAAGTAAAATAATCTTAATTTTTTAAATAATAATAAAAAACCAGTTGCCATGGAGTTAACTCTGACTCATGGCAATCCCATGTGCTTGAGAGTATAATTGTGCTCCATAGGGTTTTCAATGACTGATTTTTAAGAAGTAGATCACCAGGCCTTTCTTCTGAGGTGCCCCTGAGTGGACTCAAACCTCCAACTTAATGTGCTAACTGCACCATCCAGGGACTCCAGTCATCTTATACTACATGATTATTACATGTCAGCCCCTGAAGTAAATGTTTTGCAAGCATTAGATCATTGAAACCACTCAGCATTACAATAAAGCAGTTGTTATTATCCCCACTTTAAAGATGGAGAAAATGAAGTGCAAAGAGAACAAATTAACTAGCTCAAGGTCAAATAGCTAGAAAATACAAAGCCAGGATGCAATCCTTGGTTTATTTGATCCCAAAGCCCACATTCCTTGCCCTTGAAATGAAGAGGTGGCCTCTGAATTGGGAGTTTCTGATAAACAGCTGTAGTAACTGATTCCCCATGCATGAAGCTCCCTATTTCAGTCCACATATTGCACGCCCCTCAGCCTCCAGGGATGAATCAGATTTAGGCAGTGGTGAGGACAATCAATAAGCTGAGTAACCAGCAGAGGGGTCCTCGCTAGCATGGACTTTATCTACTCAACAACACTAGAAGCTCAGGAAACAGCAATGCCTTCTTGTGACCAGCAAAAGCCTCTTCATGTTGTTCCCCAAAAGCCCCACATTCATCGGGGGCACACATGTGACTACCTGGCCTGAGCAGAAAGGTAAGAGAGCTATCTCATCTTTCCATTGTGGACAAAGTAACAGATGATAAGACTCCAAATCAGCACATCTGCATTTCCTGCAGAAAATAGGAGAGGAGGTCAAATCCAGGAGGGCAGAATTGCATTACTTTTGGAAACAAGTGGTTCTCAGCCCTTTCTCCCAACAAGGCCAAGAGCCCTTGCACACCCCATTAGTGACAATGGTTCCAGAAAGTTATAAGGAGATGATGGGTTCAGTTCTTTATCTGACAGGTGGACTTATTAGCAGCCAAGTCTAATTCTAGATGTCTCTAGGCAGCCACAGGAAAGTGAGCTTGAGGGGGGAAAACTGTTTCTTACTTATGATTCTTAACACAGTTAGGGGCACAAAGAAGATATTCAGTAAATACTTGTTGTAGCAGAGGATCAATGAATGGAGGGTGAATAAAAACTATGAAACCAAAGAGAAAACTTGCCATAATGAAGGGCTTGGAGTAAAGCAAGGAGTAAGAAATGGGATGAATTGAGGTGGGGCCAAGATGGTGGAGTAGTCAGATGCTTCCAGTGGAGCCTCTTACAACAAAGACCCGAAAAAACAAGTGAATCAGTTATATATGACAATCTCGGAACCCTGAACATCTAAGGCAAAGTTGAGAAACCAGACTGAGTGCCAAGGGGAGGGAAAGACGGTTCGAAAGCAGTGAGGAGTTGCAAAACCTGACCCAGTGAGAGTCTGCGCCCTTCAGGCCTGATCAGCTCATGGGTGAGCAGTGAGGCAGGCAAGCAGCAGTGCTCAGGAGGCACATTTTCTGCACCAGGAGAGACCCAGTGCCAGAGAGTCTACTCGGCCACCCAGAACCAGTGAGAAGCAGCCATAAATCGGCAAAAGATAACTACCTGCATACGGCCTCCTGCACAGACCAAAACACCCCCCTTAGGGAAAAACCTGTCTCCCATTTATTTCCCCGCTCCCTGCTCTGCACTGAGTCCCAGAAAGGCTTCAGCAATTGCCAAGTCCCATGGACTGGAAGTAGGATCTGTCACACACCCTGAGCCATTCTCCCAGCCTTGGAGAGTGAACAAATTAACAAACATGGGAAAAAATAAACTGCCAGCTCCCCTAAGCCAGGGACCCAGGGTAGTCACAGCTCCTTTGCCTACACACAGGCATAAGGGATCCATGGACTTTGAGTGCCTTTTCCCAGGCAGAGACTTGTGTGGGCCCATTTCAACAGCATAGGCCCTCATTACCACAGTACAACAGGGTGTATACCTGAAGTCTAACTTCAACTGTTTCAGCTGTGAAGTGGTAGGTTCGTGACATTTGACACTGCCCTGCCCATTAAGAAGGGCCTTCACCTACCCACATCAGGGGCATGAGGTGACTCCACCTACACCACCTAGCCACCTGCGAAAGGGGCCAAAGAATAAGAGGTGCCCCCCAGTCCTTATAGACAACAGCATTGGGTGCTCATAGTCCGGCTGTAAAACCTGCCCACCTACGTGCTCTAGGGAAAAGGGACAAGCCTTCCTCCTGGACATTCAGACATGACTGTCAGCCCCGTGCCTTGCTCAGAGTGTGTCCCCCTGCTGCAGCCAGATGCCTGTGCCTACACCAATCACCCATGCCAGTCTAGGACTGTAGGTGAAACCCTACACCACACTCTTAGTGGCTATCTACCAGGGAACCTGAGCTGAATCCATACAGGAGGAGTGGGCGGACTCCTGAGCTCACATACCAAGTAACAGATCTAACCACGTGGTGACACGACATTAGAGCTTCAAAGGTGACAATAATCAAACTAGCTTACACAAGCAACCTATTTGGGCATATCAAAACAAAACAAAAGCTAGGACACAGTAAGCAAACATAAAATAAACAGACATAATAACTTATTGATGGCTCCAAGACAACAGTCGATATCAAATCACATAAAGAGGTAGACCATGATGGCTTCAGCAACCTCCCAAAATAAAAAATCTAGAAATTTTCTAGGGGAGGAAAATTTCTTGGAATTATCAGAGGCAGAATACGTAAGATTAATATAAAGAACTCTTCAAGAAATTAAGAACAAAATAAAGCAAAACACAGAACACATAATAGAGGAAAGTAAAAAGATTAGAGAAGAGCATAATGACAAATTTAACAGGCTGCAAGAATCCATAGAGAGATGCAATCAGAAATCCAGAAGATTAACAATAAAAATTTCAGAATTAGATAACTCAGTACCAAGTCATAGGAGCAGAACTGAGGCAATGGAAGTCAGAATTGGTGAGATTGAAGATAAAGCACTTGACACCAACTTATTTGAGGAAGAATCAGATAAAAGGACTTAAAAAAATGAAGAAACCCTAAGAATTACGTGGGATTCTACCAAGAGGAATAACCTACAAGTGATTCGAGTACCAGAACGGGGGAGGGGGTGGGGGTGTGGAGAGAACAGAGAACACAGAGAGAACTGTTGAAGGTTTCTTAGCAGAAAACTTCCCTGATACCATAAAAGATATCTATCCAAGATGCTCATCGAACCACACATAAGGTAGATCCGAAATGAAAGTCACCAAGACATATTATAATCAAACCTGCCAAAACCAAAGATAAAGAGAGAATTTTAAGAGTCGTTAAGGATAAATTAAAAAGTCATCTACATAGGAGAATCAATAAGAATAAGCTCGGACTACTCAGCAGAAAGCATGCAGGCAAGAAGGCAATGGGATGACATATATAAAGACTTGAAGGAAAAAAAACTGCCAGCCATGAATTATATATCCAGCAAAACTGTGTCTCAAATATGATGACGAAATTAGGGCATTTCCAGATAAACAGAAGTTTAGGGAATTTGCAAAAACCAAACAAAAATTACAAAAAATGCTAAAGGGTGTCCTCCAGTTAGAAAATCAGAAACATCAGATAACAACCCAAGACTAGAACACAGGACAGAGAAACCAGATATCAACCTAGATAGGGAAGTCACAAAAGTAAATCAAAGCTAAAACACTGAAAATAAGGAAACAGATGTCAATATGTAAAAGATAACAACAGTAAAACAAAAAAAGAGGGACTTAAAAAATAGATTTTGCATATGGAGAGGAAGTCAAGGTGATATAAAGAAATAAAAGACTGGTATAAACTTAGAAAAATACAGGTAAATATTGAGGTAACCACAAAGGAAACCAACAATCCTACAAGTCAAAAGAAAACTATAGACTCAGCAAACACAAAATCAACAACAATGAAAAAGATGAAAAAAATACATAAAGAAAAACGACTCAGCACAGAAAATTAAGTGGAACAAAGAAACTGTCAAAAACACACAAAAAATGACATCAAAATGACAGCACTAAAATCATGCCTATCAATAATTACACTGAATGTAAAAGGACTAAACTCACCAATAAAGAGACAGAGAGTGGCAGACTGGATTAAAAAAAAAAACACTATTCGTCATATGCTGCCTACAAGAGACACACCTTAGACTTAAAGATACAAACAAACTAAAACTCAAAGGATAGAAAAAATATATCAAGCAAACAACACTGAAAAAAGAGCAGGAATGGCAATATTAATCTCTGACAAAACAGACTTGAAAGTAAAATCCGCCACAGAGGATAAGGAAAGACACTAGATAATGATTAAAGGGTCAATACACCAGGAGGACATAACTATAATAAATATATATGCACCCAACAACAGGGCTCTAAAATACGTACAACAGACTCTAACAACATTGAAAAGAGAGATAATCAACTCTACAATAGTAGTAGGAGACTTCAACACACCACTTTTGGTGAAGGACAGAACATCCAGAAAGAAGCTCAAAAAAGACAGGGAAGAGCTAAATGCTACAATCAAACCCGATCTCATGGACATATACCAAACACTGCACCCAACAGCAGCCAAGTATACTTTCTTTTCCAATGCACATGGAACATTCTCCAGAA
>NW_004443970.1:6747000-6788212 GCF_000243295.1 Trichechus manatus latirostris
TGAAAGCATTCCCCTTGAGAACAGGAACCAGACATGGATGCCCTTTATCACCACTCTTTTTCAACATTGTGCTGGAGGTCCTAGCCAGAGCAATTAGGCTAGAAAAAGAAATAAAGGGCATCCAGATTGGTAGGGAAGAAGTCAAACTATTTCTATTTTCAGATAATATGATCTTATCAAAGACTTAAATATAAAATAGAAAACTATAAAGATCATGGAAGAAAAAATAGGGACAATGCTAGGAGCCCAAATACATGGCATAAACACAATATGAACCATAAGTAACAATGCACAAGCACCAGAAGAGAGACTAGATGACTGGGAGCTCCTAAAAATCAAACACTTACGCTCATCAAAAGATTTCATCAAAAGAGTAAAAGACTGGGAAAAAATTTTTGGCAATGACAAATCCAGTCAGCGTCTAATCTCTAAAATCTACAAGATACTGCAAAACCTCAACAAGAAAAAGACAAATAACCCAGTTTAAAAATGGGCAAAGGATATGAACAGACACTTTGCCAAAGAAGATATTCAGGAAGCTAACAGACACATGAAAAAATGCTCATGATCATTAGCCATTAGAGAAATGCAGATCAAAACTACAATATCATCTCACCCCAACAAGGCTAGCACTAATCCAAAAAACATAAAATAATAAATGCTGGAGAGGTTGTGGAGAGACGGGAACACTTATACCCTATTGGTGGGAATGTAAAATGGTACAACCACTTTGGAAATCAATTTGGTGCTTCTTTAAAAAGCTAGAAATAGAAGTACCATACAATCCAGCTATCCCACTCCTTGGAATATATCCTAAAGAAATAAGAGCTGTCACACGAATAGATACATGCACACCCATGTTCATTGCAGCACTGTTCACAATAGCAAAAAGATGGAAACAACCTAGGTGCACATCAACGGACGAATGGATAAACAAATTATGGTATATACACACAATGGAATACTATGCAATGATAAAGAACAATGATGAAGCCATGCAACATCTTATAACATGGAGGAATATGGAGAGTATTACACTGAGTGAATTTAGTCAGTCACAGAAAGACAAATATTGTATAAGACCACTATTATAAGAACTCAAGAAAAGGTTTAAACACAGAAGACAACATTCTCTGATGGTTACAATGGTGGTGAGGGAGGGTGAGTGTTATTCATTAACTAGATAGTAGACAAGTATTATCTTAGGTGAAGGGAAGGACAGCACATGCTACAGTGGAAGTCAGCACAACTGGACTAAACCTAAGCTAAGAAGTTTCCTGAATACAATCAAACACTTTGAGGGGCAGAGTAGCAGGGGTAGGGATCTGGGACCATGCTTTCAGGGGTCATCTAGGTCAATTGGCATAACAAAGCTTACTAAGAAAATGTTCTGCATCCTACTTTGGTAAGTGGCATCTGGGGTCTTAAAGGCTTCCAAGCAGCCATCTATGATGCATCAATTGGTCCCAACCACCTGGAGTAAAGGAGAATGAAAAACACCAAAGACACAAGGAAAGTAATAACCCAAGAAACAGAAAGGGCCACATAAAACAAAGACTTCATCAGCCTGAGACCAGAAGAAGTAGATGGTGCCCAGCTACCACCAATGACCGCCCTGACAGGGAACACAACAGAGAGTCCCTGATGGAGCAGGAGAAAGGAGGGGTACAGAACTCAAATTCTAGTAAGAATACTAGACTTAATGGTCTGACTGAGACTGGAGGAACCCCAGAAAGCATGGCCCCCAGATTCTGTATCAGCCCAGAACTAAAACAATTTCAGAGGCCAACTCTTCAAACAGGGATTGGACTGGACTGTGGGACATAAAATGATACTCATGAGGAGTGTGCCTCTTAGCTCAAATAGATACAAGAGACTAAACGGTCCGCTTCTGTCCAGAGGTGAGATGGGAAGGGAGAGAGGGTTAGGAGCTGGTTGAATGGACATGGGAAATCAGGGGTGGAAAGGAGGTGTGTGCTGTCACAGTATGGGGAGAGCAGTTAGGGTGACATAATGTATGTATAAATTTTTATATGGGAGACTAACTTGAAAAGTAATCTTCATTTAAACTACAACAATAAAAAATAAAAAAAGGAAAATAAATGGGATGAACTGGCAAGGACAGTCATTCATTCACTCAACAAGTATTTTCTGAGCCCTGCACTTTTTGTTTTGTTTTGTTTTGTTCTCCCTTTTTCTTGCCTCATCTGCATTAGTGGAGGACAGTGGAGATAATGAGAATCACAGAATTTGAGCTATAAAGACATTTAGAAGGGATCAATTGTACCATCATAACATGGCAGGTTGCTACTGATTCTGGGTTCCAATCCTCTCCATCATCAAATTACAGCCTTGCACCACCTCCTCCACCAAGCCTTCCTTAACTCTCCCAGCCCAGGGCACATTCAGCCTTCTCTCCTGAATATCCATAACCTTGTCTCATTTGGGATCCCTGGTGGTGCAGTGGTTCAAGCGTTTGACTGCCAACCAAAATGTCGGCAGTTCAAACCTACCACCCACTCCTTGGAAACCCTATGGGGAAGTTCTCTGTCCTATAGGGTCACTATGAGTTGGAATCAGCTCGACAGCAACAGGTTTGGTTTTCTGGTTTTTGTCTCCTTTGAGGAGCCCTGGTTGCGCAGTGGTTAAGATCTATGGCCGCTAACCAAAACATTAGCAGTTCGAATCTACCAGCCACTCCTCGGTAACTGTATGGGGCAGTTCTACTCTGTCCTATAGGATCACTATGATTTGGAATTGACTCAATGGCAATGAGTTTGGTTTTGGTTTTGTCTCATTTGTGTCTTCACATCATCTGTGTGGGCTTGGTTGTGTTTTAGAAGCTGGAGTCTAATAGAGAATGAAGGGAGGGAGGGGAAGAAATGAAGGAAGGAAGAAATGGGTGGTATACCAAGGAATGAGGGAGGTGAGAGGAGTCCACTCTGGTGCAAGCAGTGAGGTGATACTTTGCCTGTAGAGAATTTAAAAACAGTTTTTAAAATTAGTCTGTTTTAACCGTATCACCACGGAACAGCTATTATAAACAATGTCAGTGATAAAATTCTCCTGCCATCAGAGATTTCTTCCCCACACCAACCTCTCTGGTTCATGATTGGAAAGAAGAAAAAAGCATGCTTTAAAAAAAGAGAAGAAAGAAACTTATCTTTATTTCCACATAAAATCATTCTCTATAAATTGTGGTAGGAGTCCCTGGGGGGTACAAATAGTTAACGCACTTGACTGTTAACCAAAGGGTTGGAGGTTTGAGTTGACCCAGAGGTACCTCAGAAGAAAGGCCTGGAGATCAGCTTTCAAAACATCAGACATTGAAGACCCCACAGAGCACAGTTCTACTCTGACACATGGGGTCACCCTGAGTCAGAGTTGACTCCATGGCAGTGGGTTAAATATAATATAAAAACTATCATTAGCCCCTTCCTAGAAATAGGTAGAATGACACATTGTATCATTTCCCAACTTCTTCATTTGGTTTATATATCATTCCCTTTTATCTAATAAGAGTTACAGATTCCCCAGACATGACTCTAACAGTGAACAAAGCTTCAGTAGACCCTCCTTATAGCGTGTTAAGCCATCAGTTGGCCAGGTACAATCAATAAATCATGTGTCTTTACATGTCACCATAAGTAAATGGTATGACCCTCAAGTCTGGCTGTGGGTATATCAATGTATTAGTCAATTAATAAGCTGACAATTATTGATGGATGCCTACCACATAGACAGCTCTGTGCTAGGTGTTACAGAAAAGACAAAACAAAACAAACAACAATCACATTATTCTTTCTAAAACATATACCTGCTTATTTCCCTATTGTGGTAAAGATGACTAGGTGTCCACCAAAATCATTAGTAAGAATAGAAGTGTGGCCAGGCATTTGGACACCCAGCCAGACTGCAGTCAGCTGTGGTCACAAGACTAATTATTGCTGGAGGAAAGTGAGTAGCAGTGATGAGTGGCACATCTGTGTCTGGGCTTCAGACAACAGACACCCTTTGCTTACATTCTCTTTCCTCTTTCTATTGGTGGACCCCAGAACGTGACAGTGACCTGGCATTGACCGTGCAGAAGACAATGCACAGGGGATGGTAAAGGAACAACTTGGGAACAGCAGAGTCCCTAAATAACCACATGGAGCTGAGCTGACCCACCGACCTGATCTCATACCTCATTCAGGTAAAAGGAGAGGAAATCAATAGCTATAATCTTTAAGCCACTACTCTTCGAGGCTCTTTGGGATATAAGTTTGCATTATGCCTTAACAAATACACTTGCCTGTCTCCAAAACCTTTCACAGCTGCTCAATGCCTACAAAATAAAGTGAATATTCCTCAACATGACACTGTCGAACTCCACTTTTTTTTTATTGTTGTAAAATACAGATAATACAACATTTGCCATGTCAGCATATTTCACGTGTACAATTCAGTGAGAATTACATCAATCACATTGTGAAACCATCACCAATATCCGTTGTCAAATTTCCCGTTCCCATAAAGAAAAGCTTAATGTTACCTTCTTCTATCTACACCATTCTACGCTCTGGACACCATCAGTGAATGAATTTCAGTGAGTTAATGCTCATAATGAACTGATACAAGCCTGGCACATTTAAAAAAAAAAAAAATCAATTGATACTGATCTGAAGGAGACTCTAAGGTCCTAAAGGAAGTGTAGCTTTTTTATAAAGGCTCCAAGTCTTTCCATGAGTAAGTAAGGACCCAATTTCAAAACTGTGAGTCTTTTCTCCTAAATGAAAAGGATGGAAAAAATAATTCTGAACTGAGCAGAGAGGGAGACAATTTTGCCAGCATTTTGAACATATGGATTTTTTTTAATGTGACCAACAAGTTTTTCCCATTTACCCTCAGGAGAAGTTCATTCCTGAACAATTTGTTCATCTTAGGGGCAGCCAAGGTTGTGGTGATTTTTTTTCCTTTTGATTAAGAACTAAGAGATTTACATGAGCCCATGATTAGGACTATATTTCTATCTCCTTAACAACCAGAAAGTCTGCAGCTAGATAAAGTTAGGGAAAACTAATAGCATCTTACAGTCATACTTCACGTTTTCAAAATTCTCTCACATGCATAGACTCATTTGTTATTTGTACAAATCTTTCTCCCACGACCACCTACAGTATTTTCTCCTTGTGAGTAGAGACACTAGTATTTATTTCTGTGTCTCTTTATTTCTGTATCTATTTTTTTTCTTTATTGTGCTTTAGGTGAAATTTTACGAAGCAAATTAGTTTCTCATTCAACAACTTATACACAAATTGTTTTGTGACATTGGTTGCAGTCTTAACGATATGTCAACTTTCTCCCCTACTGCACCTCAATTCTGTTTTCATCTGTCCATTAGTCCCGTCGCCTCTTGCCTTTTCATCATTGCTTTTGGGCAGGTGTTGCCCTTTTGGTCTTGTATACATGATTGAACTAAGAAACATGTTCCTCATGTGTGTTATTGCTTGTTCTATAGACCAGTCTAATCTTTGGCTGAAGGGTGAACTTCGGCAGTGGCTTCAGTTCTGAGTTAAAAGAGTATTCAGGGGCCATAGTCTCAGGGGTTCTCTGGGTCTGTCAGACCAGCAAATCTGGTCTTTTGTGTGTGGGTGTGAATATGAACTTTGTTCTACATTTTTCTCCCGCTCTGTCCAGGACCATCTAATGTTATCCCCATCAGAGTGGTTTGTGGTAGCCAGGCACCATTCACTTCCTCTGGCCTCAGGCTGGTGGAGGCTGTGGTACTGTTGTCCATTAGTCCTTTGGACTAATATTTCCCTTCTGTCTTTGGTTTTCTTCATTCTCCTTTGCTCTGGATAGGATGTGACCAGTAGATGGCCACTCCTAAGCTTTTAAGACCCCAGACGCTACTCACCAAAGTTGGATGTAGAACATTTTCTTTATGAACTTTGTTATGCCAATTGACCTAGATGACCCCTGCGACCACGGTCCCCAGCCCTCAGCCCCAGTAACTCAGTCCTTCAGGGTGTTTGGGTTTGTCTATGAAGCTTCGATGATGTGGTGTTGGTCAAGTTGTGCTGACTTCCTCTATGTTAAGCACTAACAGTACATTCAGTTGGATTTGATTCTCATAGCAACTCTGGGCACTAGGCAGGGCAAGCAGTAGCAAACTGGTGAGGAAATTGAGGCTCAGAGAAGTAAAGGGACATTTCCAACGTTCTACAAGTTACATAATGGGGCTGTTATTGTTGTGCAATGCCATCAAATCATCTCCAACTCATGGTGACCCTAAGTACAACAGAATGAAACGTTGCCCAGCCCCGCACCATCTTCACAATCGTTAGTATGCTGGGATCTATTGTTGTGGCCTCTATGTATTTTGACTGACTTCCAACCTAGGAGGCTCATCTTCCAGCACTATATTGAACAATATTCTGTTGTGACCCACCATGTTTTCACTGGATAATTTTCAGAAGTATATCACCAGGCCTTTCTTCCTAGTCTGTCTTAGCCTGGAAGCTCTGCTGAAACCTATCCACCATGAGTAAGCCTTCTGGTATTTGAAATACGAGTGGCATAGCTTCCAGCATCATAACAACATGCAAAATACCACAGTACGATAAACTGACAGGATAACTAAGCTAGAACATGCTTATTTTGCCCTTGTTGTTGAACCTCTTCCAGGAGAAAACCTTCAAATAGATCGGAACCTTAACACCTCACTTACGTTTATATTTCATATATCTAAGTCCTTTCCTTAAGCCTCAAGGAACTGCAATACAATGGGGACAGTAGAAGTAGTTATTAATAATCTCATAGAAATAGCCCCTGCACATGATTTTTAACAATGTAGGCAATAAACAGAGCACAGAATGAAGGGTACATTCTCTCCTCATTTTCCATTCAGGCTCCCTAGAGTAACAGTTTCAGTTTTCATTCTTCTTTTCGTAGATTACATTGCGGCATGATATAATACGCTTGTATCTGGATAACTTGTTTATTTGTATTTCTCCATCCTCCATTCCAAGAATATATCCAGATCCTTTGGTTCCTTTACACCAGGGGATTTTTAAATTGTAAGGGTGAAAGCAGGTGTCAGCTGAAGACCACCTGCTTGTTTAGCCTTTGCTTTCTGAAAGCTTGCTCTCAGTGGGGTCAGTATGCCAAGGAGGGGGGAGGTGGGACTGCAGAATCAGCTAGAGAGTTGGAGAGAGTTTCTAGTACTGGGAAGGAGGTTGAGGTTTGCAGGTCGTGTATTTAAAGGGGATCCCCACCCTAATCTGTCAATACCAGGAGAGGTGGCAGAACATCAGAAATGGATAGTTTTCTAAAGTGGTGCAACTGGGGAGATTAGACGCCAGCACCTGGGTTTCTCAGCTGCAGCTAAAATGCCCATACTCTAGTATGGCATTAAAATGGTGAAATGCCTGATTTCAAGGAGTCACAGTGACTTTGGGGCTGGGTCAAGAGGGACTCTACATTCAGCTCTGTGTCAAAGCTGCAGAATCTTTATGTTATTCTTATAGGCTAGTGGTAATTACTAAAGAACCCACCATTTCTGACACCGAACAAAATAGAAGTTTACTTCTTGCTCAGGTAGAGTCTATCTGGTAGTTCCCAGTCAGCAATCCACACGATCACTCAGGGACTCAGGCTCCTTCCTTGTTGTGACTCCACTCTCCTCTAAGACTGCAGTGTCTTCTTGATTCAGCTGGCAGAGGGAAGGAGAATGGAAGATCAGACGTGGTAGGTTCTTTTGACCAGGCCTGAAGGTGACACAGCACTTCTGTTCATGATCCAATAGCCAGAATTCAATGATACAGCCATAACCATTTCTTAGGGAGCCTGGGAAATACAGTCTTTTATCTCTACCCATTCTTCAACTGTACACTACACACTATGAGTGTAGTATGGAGTAGAGAAGTCCTAATAATAGCTATGATGGAGTTCCTGCCAAATTAATGAAGGTAGCGATTGTAGTCTGATTTAGACTTAAAGAAAATAAGAAGTATGATATTTTTCTCATACCCAGGATTTTGAGTTATGATTCATATTTGCTACATGCTATATCATGATTTATCAACCCAAGACATCACCTATTAGCTCCTTGCTACGAAAGGTGAAGAATTTGCTTTATTTACACTGCCTTCTACCTCCTCTCCCCGCTTCAACAGCCAAATTTTGTTGATCATTATATTTATTTCTCTTATCACTTGAAATACGGCAAATAAACTCTGTTTCCTGAATTTTCTACTTTAACTAGTATCTATAGGCTCTTTGCTATAAAATGTGAGAAAATTACTCTGTTTACTTAGTCTTCTTCTCATTCTCTTTCCCTTCCCTACCCCTTACTTTGTTGTTGTTATTATTTTAAATTGTTGAGGTTTATAACTTTTACTATCTGTTCTATAATGATATTCAAGTATTCCAGGCTTTATCTACGTATTACAGTCACACACCACTTAACATCTGTTCGAGCAATGTCCCACGGCGTATGTGCCCATGGTCCCATAAGGTTATAATAGATTTCAGAAATCCTGATTGGAGAATGGGACTTAGTGGCTATAAGCAGACGTAGTGAAGGCAATAGCTTCTTGTATAATAATAATATAATAATAGCTTCTCTTGTATACAAAAAAATTGCATTGTCAGGTGTAAAATGGTACAGTACATATGTAACCTATGATATGTATGTCTTTATAGTCATAAGAAATGCCTATGTTACTGGCTTATGTACGTACTGTACTGTACTTTCTATTGTTATTTTAATATGAACTTTGCCTACTTACAAACAAAACGTTTACCATATAACAGTATATGCTTCGACTCATAGAAAGCAGCATCCAATCTCCTGTATTGCATGTCTCTTGAGTGTTGTAGTGTTATCTCTCTGTTTAATTTTCTTTCAATAATATTACTATGAAGTGCATCATGGCTCCCAAACGCAGCAAAACCAGTGCTAGTGACAGCAGCAGCAGAAGGCAAAGCGGAAGTATCGATTTGGAAGTGAAACAAAATGTTATTAAACAACATGAAGGTGGAAAATCAGTGAAGGCTATTGCTTGCAATTTAGGCATGTTGCACTTGACAATCAACTAAGATCCTCAAAAACAAAGAAAAAAATTCTCCAAGCTGTTAAAGGATGGGCTCCACTGAAAGCTACAAGGCTAACAAAAATGCAAGAGGGAACTATATCAGATATGGAGGAATTCCTAATGACATGGATTGAGGACCAAACACAAAAGTGAATCCCTCTCAGCATGGTGACCATCACTGCTAAGGCACAAAGCTTGTTCCAGACACTTAAAGAAAAAGCAGGACCAGACTATAATATCAAGTTTAGTGCTAAATCTGATGTTGGCACAACATCCAAATCACATAACACCTTATTTCACAGAACGTATGGTGGATAATAACAGACACGTGACTGTGCTGCTCAAACTGAAAATTTAAAAACAGCATTTTTATTATTATGATTTTGCATATGTTATTCACAGCAGAATCAAATAGTTCAGGGTATATAGAAAAGAATGTAATCCTATGCTATTTAAGTATAGTTGGTAAAGGGAGAATCTTCCTAGGTGTTACTTTAAAGCAATGCTTCTCAAAAATGAATGTGTACACAAATCACCTGAGGATCTTGTTAAAATATAGTTGGCTGGGGTGGGGGCCAAGACTGTACATTTCTAACAAGCTCATAGGTGATGCTGATGGCTCTGGTCCATGGATCCCACTTTGGGTAACAAGACTTTAATGGGTCCTTTTTTCATATCTTTTCAAGTTGCATCATTTTTTTCTGGATCATAAATCCAATTTTGTCTCCTTTCTTGAATTCCTAATTCCATAGCTCTTAAAGCTTCTATTTGGAAAATGCCATATGATCCCTGTCCTCCATTTTCAATTTCATACAAAAGAATATTAATCACTTATCCAGGGCCACTTTGTAAATTAATAGTATGCTTTGAGATTGTTAAGTGAAAGTTTTTCATTTTGTTAGGTTAGTGCTCGCATGATATACTCACTTCTATCCCTGTTTTCTTCTCTCCTTGCCAAGATTTAATTAAGAGGCTCATGTTGTTGTTGTTGCTAGCTTCTGTGGAGTCCGCTCTGACTCATGACGACCTTATATATAACAGAATGAAATATTTTCTGGTCCTGTGCCATCTTCTTAGTTGCCGGTATATTGGAGCCCATGGTTGTGCTTATTGTGTCAATCCATTGAGGGTTTCTCTCCTTTTTGCTGACCTTCTACTTTACCAACTATGAAGTCCTTTTTGAGCAATTGAAAGAGATCCATAGCTCCAGTCAAATGGCCAGAAAGTTTTTGAAACATGCTTATCAACCAAGCCAACTGCCAACAAAACACCATCTCCATCAAAATATATGAAGTCAAGGCTTCATCTCAAACAGCTTCCTCCTTGAAATTTGGTAATTGGATCTGGCTCCTTGAAAGCATGACTTATACCCTTCCCAAGAATATACTTACAATGCATTTGAGTTACAACAAACTGCACTTAGGACGATCCCTTTTATTTTTGGGTGCAACTTATTGCTAGTAATATGTACTACATATGGTGTTGCAGTGCGTAATTTGATGATGTTATCATTCTCAGCTCTTTACCCACAGATGTTCAAAGACTGGATTTATAAAGATACTGATAATAAAAGGCAATAATAATGAAAACTAAAAAAAAAAGAAGTATTTAAATTGTCAGAACTGACTTACAATGGAGTCATCAGAAAAGAACTGTCATAAATCTGGGACTACCTGTATCTCAGTTTCTTACCATTATACCTGTATCTCAGAAAGATCATTATAAAGTTGTTTTCTTCATTGCTTTGACAATAAAAAATGGCACAAGGAGAAAGTACTATCCAGTCATTTTTAAAAATCCCTCTGAAAAGGCCTATAATTCATACTCATGTCACAAACCATAACATGAGGAGAAAATGCGATAAATCTATTCTAATGAGAAAATATGGTTATGAGAAATGAGAAAAGCTTATAGTTAATCCATTTTTAAATCATCCTAAAATAATACTGAGGTGCTCCCTGGATTATGTACCTTGAGATATGACTAGTCATTCTTTTCTTTATCCCTCAACGCCTGATTACACAAAAGCAATTACGAGAAAATGTGTAATAAAACAGCAAGTAACGCTGAATGGAATTCAGAAAACTCCTTAAGGGGAAAAAAAGAGAGTCATTCATTGCTAAGCATCCCTAAACACTATGCTTTAGGAAGAGTAGTAAATATGAATTTTAAATATTTAGAAACCTCAGGATGCCTTGAATGTAGATCCCTCCTCCCTCCGGTTTACAGTTTGGGAAAACTGAGTCAGCACTCTTCAGTTGCCCTAGACTTCTGCAGTATATAAACCCAGAAGGGCACTCAGAGCACAATTTGATTTAGGCATGTAATTAGGAACCTTTCTTTTACTTAGCTGAGTCACCTGGTATCTCATTGAACACTTCCACTAAAATTAAATGCATTAATTTTTTTTAAATTGAGTCAAAGAGAGTCCCATCTGCAGTATAATCAAGGTAAATAATATTATTAAGTGCCAGAAGGTCCAAGATGCAAAACAAAATAAAATAAATATGTATAAAAGACTAACAATGCCCTAGGCAAAGAACTAAGAAACTGTTAATCATATTACTATTGAAACTGTTACCAACACTAGAATATATAAAAGCTGAGGCAGAAGCTGCTAATATTTTTACCTAGCAGATAATTTTCTCCAGTGAGAAAGAAAACATACTAAAAATATAATTGCTTGTTTACTGTTTGATGGGATCTTAACATAAGTGGTTAATTTTTTTAACTATATTTTCAAAGTCTAGCCAGGATCATTTGCAAGGGTACATTACCACTTCTTGAAACTTCACCTTCTTGGCTCTACTCCCCTTCAAACCACTCCACCCTTGCTTCCTATATGCTGTGTGTATCAATAAAGACATCCTCAAGACTGATGGACCACAACCTCCACCAGACTGAGCCCAGAACAACTAGATGGTGCCCAGTTATCACCACGGACTGCTCTGGCAGGGATCACAATAGAAGGTCCCAGACAGAGTGGGGCAAAAATGTAGAACAAAATTCAAATTTACACACACACAAGAAAGAGCAGGTTTACTACTCTGACAGAGACTGGAGAAACCCCAAGAGTATGGCCCCCAGAAACCCTTTCACCTCAGTACTGAAGTCACTTCTAAGGTTTACCCTTCAGCCAAAGATTAGACAGGTCTATAGGGCCAACAATAACACAAGTGAGGATCATGCTTCATAATTTAATCATGTATTGGACTAATGGGCACACCAGCCTAAAAGCAAAGATGAGATGGCAGGGAGGAACAGGAAAACTGGAAGAATAGAAACAGGAAACCTGGGGTGGAGAAGGGGAGAGAGTTGACACGTCATGGGGTTGACAACTAATGTCACAAAACAATTTGTGTATTAGCTGTTTAATGAGAAACTAATTTGGTCTGTAAACCTTCACCTAAAGCACAATAAAAAAGTAAATAAAAATAAAGGCATCCTCCAAAATTAGAATTCCCTAGGGTGCAGGGCTCTCTCTTAATTTTAGAAAGGTTCTATGATAAAATCTTACTCAGGGGGTCTCCTGGAGGAGGAAATTTTCCAAGTTCATGGAACTCCCAGGGACTCCTGATTCCTTCCACCTAAACCAAAAAAGCCACCAACTCAGTGCCGACTCACAGCGACCCTGTAGGACAGAGTAGAATTGCCCCACAGAGTTTCCAAGGCTGTAATCTTTAGGAAGCAGACTGTCACATCTGTTTCCCACAGAGCAACTGGTGGGTTCAAACCACCAACCTTTCAGCTAGCAGCCAAGCACTTAACTACGCCACCAGGGCTCTTTTCTCCTTCCACCTGGGAAAGCTTAATAAGGATTCCAAGAGACACCGTGGATACTATGCAAAGTTGTATAAATTTGAAAACAATTGTCCTTGGGCAAGGAAGTGGATAAGAAGGGAGAAGGACTCAACCATTGGACAAAGAAAGGAATACCAGCCCACACCAGGATAAAAACCCAAAGGGAAATGCAAGGGAGCATTTCTTCCCTCAAGATGAGACAACTTGTCTAAGGATAAGAGGTGGAGATGTCTGAATGCTTTAAAGGGTTGTCCTGGAGAGAATGGGGAACATAGAACAATACATTAAACTTTTCTGCTTTTGTACAGCTTCAACATAACTTGTGCTCCATCTTTTGGTTCAATGACTCATGAGATTTCAGTAAAGCAAGTAACTCTAGCTTGTTTGCTTTTGGAACATTAAGAATGGCCTTGGTACAGCTGTGTGTCCACAATGACTCAGAGCAGAAGTTGGCACACTATAGTCTGAAGACCAAATCCAGCTTGTGCCTATATATATTTTTTTATTCTGATAAATATATAGGTAACAAAACATTTGACATTTCAACCATCTTCACATGTACAGTTCAGTGACATTAAATATGTTCATCATGTTGTTCAATCATCACTATTTTTTTAAATAAAATTTTATTGGAACACATTCATGCCCATTCATTTACTATAGTCTATAGTTATTTTTGTGCTACAGAGGCAGATTTGAGTAGATGAAACACAATGCTTAAAGTACTTACCATATGGCCCCTTACAGAAAAATTTTGCTGACCCTTGATATACACAACTGATGCCTCAGCCCCCAAACCACTGTAACTGACTTTGTGATAGTGCAGTGTGACTCTGGATATGGACCAACACCTGTAGTTCAAAGACGTTTTAAGAAATATTTGCTGATAGCGTTTGATTTACTAAGCCTAGTAAAGCATTTTAAGAGCACAGACCCTGAAGCTGAGGTTCATATCCTGGCTCTCCAACTTACTAGTTGTATGACTTTAGGTTAATTGGTTGAGTCTGTTTGCTAATCTGTATTAGGCAGCCTCTACCCCCACCTCCTGATATCCATGACCTTTTGTAATCCTCTTCCCTTGAGTGTGGGTTAGATCTAGTGGCTTGCTCCTAGTGAATTGTTGTTGTTAGATGTCATTGAGTCAGCCGCTGGCTCATGGCAACCCCACGCACAACAGAATGAAACACTGTCTGGTCCTGTGCCATACCCATGATCAGTTGCAGATCGGGCCATCGTGTGATCCATAGTGTTTTCACTGGCTAGTTTTGGAAGTAGATCATCAGTCATTTCTTCCTAGTTCATCTTAGTCTAGAAATGCCAATGAAACCTGCTCAGTATCATAGCAACACACAAGTCTCCATAGACAGACAGATAGTGGCTGCACATGAGATGACTTGGCTGAAAATCGAGCCCAGGTTTCCTGCATGGGAGGCAAGAATTCTACCACTGAATCACCACTACTCCTAATGAATAAAACATGGCAAAAGTGAGGGGATGTCACTTCTGAGAGTGGGTTGCAAAAAGACTGAGATTTCTGTCTTGCTCTCCCTCTCTTACGCTCTCTTGCTCATTCCAATGAAAGCCAACTGCCTATTGTGAGATGCCCTGTGGAGAAGTATAAAGGCAAGGAACTCAGACAGACCTCTTCCCAACTCCCAGCAAGGACCTAAAGCCCTCAGTTCAATAGTCTTCAAGGAACTGAATCCTGCCAACAACGAATTATCACATGAGTGAGCTTGGATACAGTCAAGCCTTGACATGACTGCAGCCCCTAGATAACACCTTGAATGCAGCTTTTGAGAGCCCCGAGTCAGAGGCATCCGGCAAAGACTTGCCTGAATTCCTGACCACAGAAACCCTAAGATAATAAATGTTTGCTTTTTTTGTCAGAGCCCCAGTGGTGTGTGGTTAAGAGCTTGGCTGCTAACCAAAAGGTCAACACTTTGACTCCACCAGCTGCTCCTTGGAAACCATACTGGGCAGGTCTACTCTGTCCTATAGGATTGCTATGAGTTGGAATCGACTCAACAGCAATGGGGTTGGTTTGGGTTTCTGCTTTTTTTAAGCAACTACATTTGGGGATAATTTGTTACAAAGCAATAGATAACTACTACTATTTCTATAAGAAATACTTACATTCATACATACAAAGTGTATACAACAATGCCTGCCAAATGTTCAAGAAATATTAACTATTACTAGGTAAAAAAGCATTGTATTATTTTACTTCCACTTTCGTTATTTCAATTAAAATGAAGTAGTTAGGAACATGAGCTGAACTGCATGACTTTGTCATGTTACCTAACCTCACTGTACCTCAGTGTTCTCACTTGTTGTCATGGATTGAATTGTGTCACCCAAAAATGTCTGTCTACTTGACTAGGTCATGATTCCCAGTATTGTATGATTGTGTAATCCAATGTGATTTCCTTATGTGTTGTAAACTCTATGATGAGGTTATGTGTGATCTCCTTATGTGTTGTAAACTCTGTCACTATGATGAGGTTATACTGATGATGTCTACGAGATTGGATAGTGTCTTAAGCCAATCTCTTTTGAGACATTAAAGAGAGAAGCGAGCAGAGACACATGGGAACCTCATACCACCAAGAAAGCAGTGCCGAGAGAAGAGCGCATCCTTTGGACCTGAGGTTCCCACCCAGAGAAGCTCCCAGAACAAGGGAAGATTGATGACACGGACCTTCCTCCAGGGCCTACAGAGAAAGCTTTCCCCTGGAGCTGATGCCCTGAATTTGGACTTGTAGCCTACTGGACTGTGAGGGAATAAACTTCTCTTTGTTAAAGCCATCCACTTGTGATATTTCTGTTAGAGCAGCACTAGATGACTAAGACACCTGTAAAGGTGAATAATAAATAGTGCCGATCTCATAGGTTTTTTACATGTATTAAGCGGAAAATAGAAAAACTGTATCTTGAAAAAATATGAAGTATGAAGCCCACAGAGGGTACAAAATCCAAGATGGTGTTTATTAGTATTATTTCCAGTGCATGAGGAATGCAGGATTTCAAAGCTCTAAAAGGCTGTAGAGGCCCAGAAGTCAAAACCTTTTACTTTATAGATGAGGAAGCTTGTGGCCTAGATGAAAAGTGACATATCAGAAGCCCCATCGAAACCTTTCATTTTCTATCTGGGTGTTGGATGCAACTTACTAATGCAGAATCACAAGATAAATGCAAAAGTCTGAGATAGATTGCCTGGGTATAGAACACAGTCACTTGGGGATCAGAATTTTAGAGGTGGAAAGAACCTTAGAAAACATCTTGTTTAACCTTCTTTTCTCACAGAACAGAAATCTAAGGCATACAGGTCATCCAGCTAATAACGGAGCCAGGATTTGAATTCATATCTATTCATTCTCTCTTTGAGGAAAGTTATATTGAGTGGTTACTCTATACCTGGCATTTTGATAGACATCAGAAATACAACAGTGAATCAAACACGCATGGGCACTGCATCCATGGAACTTAACATCCAGCTCTAGATAAAGACAAAAATAAACAAACAACAACAAATACACTGCAGTAAGATAAATCGTCTCCTTTACCAGCTCCTCCTCTCTGGACCACCAAGTGTTGTTCAGTCCCACCCTCTTCTCTATTTTCCTTCCCAACTGTCCCCATGCTTCCCATAGCTTTTTAATGTAGTCTAGACGCTGATGACTCCCAAAAGCACATCTCCAGCTGTGACTTTTCCTCTCAGCTTCTGACTCCTGTATTGAACTGCATCCAGGACATCTCCATTTTGGTCTTTAATCAATATGCCAAACTTAACACATCCAAAACAGAACCCTTGTTTTTTTACACTCCAACTTCTTCTTCCCTGAGTCTTCTCCATCTCATTAAATGGCATCCTCAAGTACTCAGTTGCTCAGGCCTGTAGAATGAGTAGTAGTTGGCCACCCAAAAGGTAGAACCAGTAAGGGAGTAAGCACATTTGCAAAGGTCCAAAGGAAAGAGAGAATACATATTCAAGGAATTAGAAGTTGAACATGGCCTGACCTCAGAATTCAAGACAGAGAGTGGCAAGAAGTTAGGCTGGGAAGGTTCATAGTTTCTATTAGGGTTTACTCTTCATATTGTATAGTTCTTTGGATTTTGACAAATGCAAAATGTTACGTGTCCATCGTTACACTGTCATACAGAATAGTTTCACTACCCTAAAAATGTCCTATGCTCCACTTATTCACCCCTCCTCCCCTTCACCTGAATCCCTGGAAACCAGTGATCTTTTTACTATCTCTATGGTTTTGCCTTTTCCTGAAGAGGTGCATATTTTTTTTGAAGCACCTAGCCACACTTAAGCAAAGTCCATATTCTATATGAGGAAGAAGGGAAGAATGGCAGCTAGCAGTGTCTGCCATACAGACTGATCAGATTTCATGGCAAGAAATAATCAAGACTATTGCCCAGGTTTCTGCTTAGCAGATATGTGCGGAGCTCACTCCCACAGTCAGCACAGCAGGGAGAGGAAGAAGAATAGAAGGAAGATAAAGACGTAAAGTTTAGAGGAAAATATGAGCTCAGTTTAGAACATGTTGAACGTATGGAGCTGGTGGAGACAATTATTGATGATGAGGGTCTGAACCTCACGAGCAAGATCTAAACTGAAGATATTGAATTGGTAGTACATTATGTCTAATTCAAATGTCTATGACCTTTCTACTAGATCTGGCTGGTCTAGTAACCTTCAAAATACTTATTTAAAAAAAAAGAAAACTCTACTCATTTATGATTAGTGTTCTAGTGTTTGTCTCTGAAGTCGTAAGAGCTTTTTAATTACCCATTGATACTATGTTTTATGTTGACCAGAATGCAAGTGAAATAAAATTTGCATACCATCAAGCCAAGCAATTTTGGTTTTATTTGTGAAAGATGAGGTCTTCCTTCTGTTTTTTGATGTGTTTGGCCTTTTCAGGATTATTCAGGGCAATATACAAATATATATATATGGCAAACTGAAAATCATGTACCACTTTCATCAGAGCATAACTGGTGGGAGAGATCCCTCCACTAAAGAAGGAACATCTTTCTGCAGGGTTGGCATCAGTTGACATTGCTCATCCTGGGATGGGACAGGAACATCTGAAATCCTACTTGAGCTCACAGGCAGGCCACTGATCAAGCTGCTGTACAGTTAGATCACCTTTGTGTCCTAATCTCTGCATACTGCTTTTGACTACTCCAATTAAGCAATGCAGCTCAATACAGCGGCTGTGTTGCTGTATCAAAGAAGATGGGCTTATCAGTTTAGATATTGTAAAAGAATTTCACATGATAGTGGGGCAGACACTGCATTTCTCTCATTAATCCAGTCCTTGCTACATAAGAGGGAGATATTGGAAGAGTTCTTCTTAAAACAAAGTCCCTTGCAGAGAATTCAGAATGGACTGAATTAAACATGGGCCATAGGTAAGTAGTTCTACAATAAGATTCGACTGCCAAGTTTTAGAACAGCAATCCATGTCTGCAGAAGATGACCAGCACAGTGAACAGGTGGCTTCTGTTGAAGCGAGATTGATTAGGGCCATCTAACTCAACTGTCTCCAGGGGAATGGCAGAATCTTCCAAAATACAAAAGGCATTATTACCTTATAATTTTTTAATTGTAATTGCTGAATTAGTGCACATTAACAAAGAGCAACCTATAGGATCCATTGTTAATAAATGGCTGGGGAAGAGAAATGCAGGAATTTTTTTTAAGCTCTTCTTGAAACATGTTCAGTATTTTCTCTGTCTCAACTCTATTCTTTGGCTCATACTGATCCTGTCAGCCTTCCTTGCAGTAATTGCCAGATTACACCCTTCCTGGTTTTTAGATTGTAGCTCCAGACCCACCTTCCCAAATCGAGAAAGAAGAGGATGAAAGTCATAAATGTTATTTGCCAAATATTTCTAGCTCTCCACCTTTCTGGCCCCCGTAATTGGTGGGTCCACGTAACTAGTTCTGGCCAATGAGTTATGAGCAGAACTGTCCTATGTCACTTCTGAGCCAGTGTGAGATTTTCCTGAGTTCTCTTTAACTGTGGCAAACTTTCTGACAACGTTCAAGGTGAGGTGTCCCTAAGTGACCAAGATGAACAGGTCTCCCCACCTCTCCCCCAACTAAAGATCCACAATGGACCTGAAGCCTGAATGAGAAATAGGACTTTGTGTCTTAAGACACTAAGGCTTGGAATTGTTACCACAGCAAAACCTGACCTGTCCCTACTAATATAAACAGGCATATTTTCTGGACTACTTGAAAATTGCTCAACATGATTTTTTTGGTTTATTTTGTAATAAACTTTTTTAAAAAACAAATTTAATAGAAAAAAAACTAGTTGACAATAGTACTGTAAATACGTTCTTAATTGGTAAAATTGTTAATATTAGCATCTACTCATTTTTAACAATTACACTATATAACTTTCATCTGTAAGCAATTTTTGTTTTTACTAATACTTCTTTCTGACTCCAAAAGTAAAAGACACTTATTGGAGAAAATATGAAAATACAAAAAGCATAAATAGAAATTAAAATTTACTCACAATCCCCAAACTCAGAGATAGTTGCTATTAATATTTGGCATATATCTTCTCAATCTTTAAAGTAGCGACCACATTTTCCAAACAGCTTTCCAATCTTCTATGATAGTTAACAAAGTATTGGCAGCATTTCTCCTTCTCATTAAGTATTTTTCACCATCACTTTAGCGGTCAAATATCATCCCGTTACACAGCTGCGTAATGATTTATTTAATCAACCTCCTACTGTTAAACACTCAATTGCTTATAATTATTTATATTTTCCCATATCCATAATTATAATTTTCTTAAGACTGTTGTTGTTGTTGTTGTTGTTGTTGTTGCTGTTAGATGTCATTAAGTTAGTTCCTACTCAGAGCAACCCTATGTACAACAGAACAAAACACTGCCTGGTCCTGAATTATCCTCACAATCTTTGCCATGTTTGAGTGCATTGTTAGAGCCATTGCATCAGTCCATCTCATTGAGGGTTTTCCTCTTTTTGTCTGACCATCTACCTTACCAAGCATGATGTCATTCTGCAGGAACTTATTCCTCTTAATAATATGTTCAAAGTATGTGAGACAAAGTCTGGCCATCCTCGAGTCTAAGGAGCCTTCTCTCTATACTTCTTCCAAGACAGATGTGTTTGTTCTTCTGGCAACCCATGGTATATTCAATATTCTTCACCAACATCATAATTCAAAAGTGTCAATATTTCTTCAGTCTTCCTTATTCATTGTCCAGCTTTTGCATGCATATGAGGCAATTGAAAATACTATGGATCAGGTGCACCTTACTCTTCAAGGTGACATCTTTGTGTTTTAACACTTTAAAGAGGTCTTTTGCAGCAGATTTGCCCAATGCAACAAGTATGGTGAAAGGTTACAACCCTGACGCACACCTTTCCTGATTTTAAACCACGCAGTATCCCCTTGTTCTGTTCGAAGGACTGCCTCTTGGTCTATGTACAGCTTCCCAAGCACAATTAAGTATTCTGAAATTCCCATTCTTTGCAATGTTATCCGTAATTTGTTATGATCCACACAGTCGAATGCCTTTGCATAGTCAATAAAACACAGGTAAACATCTTTCTGGTATTCCCTGATTTCAGCCAAGATCCATCTGACATCAGCAATGATATCTCTGGTTCCACATCCTCTTCTGAATCTGGCTCGAATTTCTGGCAGTTCCTTGTCGATGTACCGCTGTAACCACTTTTGAATGATCGTAAGCAAAATTTTACTTGCGTGTGATACTAATGATATTGTTCTATATTTTTCGCATTTGGTTGGATCACCTTACTTTGGAATGGGCACAAATATGGATCTCTTCCAGTTAGTTAGCCAGGTTTTCGTCTTCCAAATTTCTTGGCATAGAAGAGTAAGCGCTTCCAGCATTGCGTCCATTTGTTGAAACATCTTAATTCAATTCCTGGAGACTTGTTTTTTGCCAATGCCTTCAGTGCATCTTGAACTTCTTCCTTTAATACAATCAGTTCTTGATCACATGTTAACTTCTGAAATGGCTGAACATTGACCATTTCTTTTTGGCATAGTGAGTCTGTGTATTCCTTCCATCTTCTTTTGATGCTTCCTGAATCATTCAATATTTTCCCATAGAATCGTTTGATACTGCAAATCGAGGCTTAGATTTTTTCTTCAGTTCTTTCAGCTTGAGAAATGCCAAGCGTGTTCTTCTCTTTTGGTTTTCTAACTCCAGGTCTTTGCATTTCATTATAATACTTTACTTTGCCTTCTCGAGCCACCCTTTGAAATCTTCTGTTCACCTCTTTTACTTCATCATTTCTTCCATTCACTTTAGCAACTCTATGTTCAAGAGCAAGTTTCAGAGTCTCTTCTGACATCCATTTTGGTCTTTTCTTTCTTTTCTGTCTTTTCAATGACCTTTTGTTTTCTTCATGTATGATGTCCTTGATGTCATCCCACAACTCATTTGATCTTTGGTCATTAGTGTTCAAAGCATCAAATCTGTTCTTGAGACTTTCTCTAAATTCAGGTTGATATACTCAAGGTTTTACTTTGGCTCTGTTGGGCTTGCTCTAATTTTCTTCAGCTTCATCTTAAACTTGCATATGAGCAATTGATGATTTGTTCTGTAGTCGGCCCCTGGCCTTGTTCTGACTGATGATACTGAGCTTCTCCATCTTCTCCACAGATGTAGTCAGTTTGATTCCTGTGTATTCCATCTGGTAAGGTCCACATGTACAGTCACCGTTTATGTTGTTGAGAAAAGGTATTTGCAGTTAATAAGTCACTGGTCTTGCAAAATTCTATCATATGATCTCCAGCATCATTTCTATCACCAAGGCCATATTTTCCAACTACTGATCCTTCTTGTTTCCAGCTTTGTCATTCCAATCATCAGTAATCATCAGTGCATCTTGATTCCACGTTTGATCAAATTCAGACTGCAGAAGTTGGTAAAAATCTTCAATATCTTCATCTTTGGCCTTAGTGGTTAGTGCACAAATTTGAATAATAGTCTGTCAGTTTGTCATACTGTGGTGGCTTGTGTATTGCCATGATGCTGAAAGCTATGCCACTGGTATTTTAAATACCAGCAGGGTCATCCAAGGTGAACAAGTTTCAGTGGAACTTCCAGACTAAGACAGACTAGGAAGAAGGACCTGGCAATCTACTTCTAAAAAAAAAAAAAAAACAATTAGCCAGTGAAACCTTATGAATAGCAATGGAACATTCTTAAGACTAGTTTCTAGAAATGAATCCTGCTGCATTAAAGACTATGTAAAATTTAAAGGCTTTTGATTCATTTTGTCTAACCGTACTTCAGCAACGTGAGAACCATTCTTGTTCATCCAGCAATATATGAGAGTATCTATTTCTTACATCCTCACCAGTATTGGAAATTCACCAACACTCTCAAAGGTAAAAATGGTTCCAAATTTCTTTGCGTATTCAATTTTTATGCATTCAAAACATCCTTCTTGCCATTTTTTGTTGTCTTTCTTTGTTATAAATGTCTTTCCTATCCCAAAATCAAAAATATAGTTATCTACCTTTCATTCTGGAATTCCTGGGTGGTGCAAATGATTAACACACTCGACTGCTGACTGAAAGGAGATGCAAGTCTAAGCAGAGGCACCTTGGAAGAAAGGCTTGGCAATCTACTTCCAAAGCATCAGTCATTGACAGCCCTGTGGAGCACAGTTCTACCCTGACACACATGGAGTTTCCATGAGTCAGAATTGACTCAACAGCAACTAGTCTATTTTCTTCTAATTCTTTTATTATTTCATTTGTTAATATTTCTTTGGATAAAACTTTTGGATTTTTTTAACTTAATTGCTTTACTAAATAGCCATTTTTTTCTAAACCATCTAGTGGATATTTTCTATGTGTATTTAGGTCTGTTTCTGCACTTGTACCAGTTCCATGGTATTTTAATTTCTAAGATTTTTATAGTATTTTTTTACATATAAAAGAGTACTCCTCATTATTTTTCTTTTACAGAATTCAACTTTGGGTTCTTCAGAGTATTTAAATTTCCTTTCTTTCTTTTGATGCTCACATGAGATCGGAAGGGGAAGACTTGGGCATTTGGCATTAAAAGGCAGCACCTTGCAGGAAGATGCAATTGCAGGAAGATCTGTCAGTGAGAGGAGCTTTAGTCTGTGTTCTGTGGGGTAGCAGATGGCATGACTAGGACTCACAAATAGAGCTTCTTCCAGAATGAAGTTTCATTCCTTCAGTCTAAAAGATATTTCTTTAGTTCCCTAATATTTTCCTGGGCTATGAACTAGACACTGACTCTTTCATTCCCGTGTTAGAGTGAGAGAAACAGACAAAGAAGCAATTACCATGTATTGTGATCAATAGCTATGATAGAGATAAGTGCAGGGCTCCATGAGGGCACATACCTTTAACAAGTCAGAAGATTGACCTAGGTAACCACAAAACCCAAGCCAAACTCATCACACCTTGGGATGCCACAAAGAAAATACAATGAAATTCAGGGGAGTCAAGGTTTTCCACACACCAAGTCCTACAACAAGGCAGCAGGTCTGGATTCTGGGTGATGTGGGTGACATACTATAACTAGCCACTTAACCACTGATTTTATTAGGCATGAAACAGTACAAAATATAAATACTAAATAATTTACTTAAAGCATTTTTTATTAGAAATGCTATGCATGATTCACTTTGTCCTTGGTAGTGAGATACAAGCTGAATTTTTTCCACCTAATTGGCAGTTCCTTTCAACAGCTTATTTTCATTAGTAAGCACTTGTCATTGCTTTTCTTGGTGCAGAGTAAACATCATAATGATTCAGAATGCTTTTAGGCTTGGAATGAGATTTTTTTGCCTCTGACTCCAAAGACAGGCAATTTCATAACTCCTTAAGGAGTATGTCCTAGGACCTTGCTATTCACAAAGTGGTCAACTGGCCAGCCACCCCCAGGAACTTGTTAGAAATGCAGAAACTTAGGTCCACCCCAGACCTACTGCATCAGAATTTTCATTATAACCAAAAACCCAGTGATTGTGTGCACATTAAAATATGAGAAGCTCTAACCTAGGAGACAGGTCCCTGGTGGCCTAAGGTTTTGTTCTAGACTATTAACTGGAAGGTTGGCAGCTCATAGTCTCCATCATGATAGATTTGGGATTTAGCCACTGGGTATGCAATGTTGAATGCAGAGAAAGGGTTTGATCAGAGAAAGAGGATTTTTAAAGACCTACTCCCAGTTTTGTCCAAGCCTGTGCCTGCTCTTAGAAGCTATCCTTGAAAGCACACCAGACCACTGTTGTTAGAATGTCCATCCAGGGCAGAGGCCAACTCAGGTCAATCGTTGTTGTTGTTATTGTTGTTTCTTCCAGGAATATTTTTTATTTCTTGTAATTCTTTCCCTGATGTAGTATCCAGTTTTCCTCTGAGTATGTGCTTTATTATTATTAAAATATATATAACACAACATTTTCCAATTCAATGTTTTTCACATGTACAATTTAGGGACACCAATTACATGAATCATGTTATATAACCATCACCAATATCCATTGCCAAATTTCCATCACAATAAACAGAAGCTCAATGCTTCCTAAACAATAACTCCCCATCTCTCCCTACCTGCCACCCCTGCTAACCACTTTGGTCTCTATCCATTTGCCTAGTCTAGATATTTCATATAAGTAAGATCACATAATATTTATCCTTTCATGATTGTCTTGCTTCACTCCTCATAATGTTTTCAAGATTCATCCATGTTGTAGCATGGATCAGGACTTCACTTCTCTTTATGACTGAGTAAAATGTTTTTAATGTGGAAAAATTGAAAACAAACATCTAACATTGGCTAAAAAAAATTTTTTTGATTCTTCCATGTAATGGAATACTCTGCAGCTATGAAAAACATTATAATAGATGAATATTCAATAAATGGCCACTGCAGCATAGTGAGGTGCTTTGTTAGACACTCTTGTTTCTCCCTCACATTTATGGAATCTTAGAATTACAAGATTAAAAGAGACCTCAAAGGTCTTCTGTATCTTACCTCCACCATCTTCTAACTAGTCATCTGGTCTCTGCTTGAGCACCTCTGAGAATGGGGAATTCACTACCTACAGCAAGGTAGCCCACTCATTTTATGAAAGTACAAATGGCTGAGATTTCCCTCTTCCTTTGACTTCATAAACATGCCTCTCTGCGGCTCCTCTCCTGTGAGACTGGAGCTGGTGTTCTGGCTTTTGGAATCCACAGAATAACTTCAGCTCCTCTTCCACAAGCTAGTCTTTCAATGGTCTGAAGCTACTCACCATACCTGGCTGTATATCATAGGTTGTATGTAACAACGGAGTAGGGAGGAATCAATTACTATTAGGATCAACCATTTCTTATGGTTTGGACCTCTCTGGTCTGGCCACTTTCCTCCTGAGCACATCTCAGTTATGTTCCACAACATCAGCATGTCAATACTTTCATTCATATTTTTTCAGCAAATATTCATTGTGATTGAAAGCCAGACATTATTCTTGGCATTGGGTATATAGCAGGCAATATAATCCACAAAATCCCAGCCCTAGTGAGCTTACATTCTAGTTGGAGGACATCAACAATGACTAAATAATAATTATAATAATAATAATAACAGTAATACTAATGTTGTTATTGTTGTTATTAACTCAATCAAGTTGACCTTCCAACTCATGGTGACTCCATGCACAATGGAACAAAACATTGCCCGGTCCTGTGCCATCCTCATGATCAGCTGCAGATCAGACCATTGTAATCGATAGAGTTTGCAGTCGCTGATTTCCAGAAATAGATCTCCCAGTTTTTCTTCCTAGTCTGTCTTAGCCTTGAAGCTCCACTGAAACCTGTTCAGCACCACAACAACACAAAATCCACCACTGATAGACAGGTGGTATCTGTGCATAAGGTGCATTGGCCAGAAACATGTTAAGCTAGAGAGTGATCATTGCTATGGAGAAAAATAAAACTGTGTAGGAAGGATAGGGAAGTTTTATTTTATACGGGTAGCCAAAAAAGTCAACATTTGAGCGGAGAACCAAAGAAGTAAGAAAGGATATGAAAAAGAGCATTCCAGGGAGAGGAAACAGCAAATACAAAGTCCCTGAGAAGTAACATGTTTGTTGTGGTCATGGAACAGCAAAACACTGTAGCTAGAGCTGAGTGATGTCAGAGGTGAGAGGTGGGCACTGATTTTGCAGGGTTGTGTAAGACATTTAAAGAACTTTGGTTTTGTTTCTATGAGTGAAATAAAAAGCCACTGGTAGGCTATGAACAAAGGAATAATATAATCTGACTTAGCATTAAATGAAGGTTCCTGGTGGCACAAATGGTTTGCCATAGGCTACTAACTTAAAAGTTGGTGGTTCAAACCCACCCAGAGGTGCCATGGAAGAAAGGCCTGGTGATCTGTTTCTATGAAGATTACAGCCAAGAAAACCCTATGGCAATTCTATATGGGGTCATCATGAGTCAGAATCAATTCAATAGCAATGGGTTTCAGTGGGTTAGTGTTAAATGGACCACTCTGGAGAATACACGGACTAGATGGTGAGGGGAGTAGGGGGAAGCAGGGAGACCCATTAGGAAACTATCACAGTAGACCAGGAGAAAGATGATGATAGCTTAGATGAGAGTGATAATGCTGGACGCTTTCAGCAGAAGTCATTCAGCTAGTAATCTCTCCATTCCCAGTGCCAACTGGGGTGGTTTTCTCATGGGAATCTCACCCAACTTAATGTATATTCTTTAGGACTTAATACAGGTACTACCCAGACCCATAATTTTACCAAACTCTAGAGAATCCTCCAAAGAAATACCTGAGCTCTGATTTGCATAACTTTCCCCCTACCTGACCTCCTTAGGGTTCCTAAAATACCCCCAAATTCTTCATGGAGACTGCTATTCCATCATCTGTTGATGTAGGATTTCCAGATCAAAATGCATGACATTTCTAGTGGCCAGCCCAGCACAGCAGATGCTGGCAGGTCCCACCATGCTCTCAAAATCCCTGTACACTGGATAGCTTCATGAACACCGAGACTCTTCTCCTAAGAGATTTAGAGGACTTGGCCCACAAGCCAGGCAAGCTAGAGATGCTGGGGCCTTATTGTGCCTTGGGGAAGTCCTTTCAATGATGAAAGGTGGAGAAGAATACCCCAGGCTATTTCACCACTTAGGAGAGACCCTGCTGAGGCATGTTCTACACAGTCTCTCAGTGGTCCCCATCAGGAAAGACCTGCAGTTGCCCACAGTGGTAACCTGTTCATTAATGCACTCTGTATTGGTTCCTTTTCTTTCCCTGCCTCATTTCTCTGCTCCCCTACTGGTGTTTCTTGGCGTCGCTTCCCAAATAAACTACATGACTCAATTGTTTGTCTCAAAGCTGGCTTGCAGAGGAACCCAATCTCAAGACAAGCAGTGTAAACATAATAGCAGAAAGAATTCCTCTTAAGAATTCTGTGGACAAAGGGGTAATTATTTTGCCACTAAAACAAAACAAAGCAAAAAGTCCTGTCAGCAGTAGTCACACATATGCATTACATACATTTTACAAAGTCAATATATTTTAGATAAACCATTTTGGATGAGGTCTATACCTCCACTCTAGAATGCCTATCTCTTTGTTCTAGTTTTATTACTAACCAGTAATGAAACCCTGGGCAAGTTTCTTACCTTCTCTGGGCCTCAGTTTTCTCAGTAAAGTGATTAAAATAAATAAACTCTGAAGTTCGTCCTAATTTAAAATTGTATGACTCTGAGCTTCTCATTTATTCAACGTAACATTAATGAGAAAAATCAGAGTGATCCACTAGTTGTCCTTAGACAAAGTTTCATAAGACAAACCTAATTTTATATTTTCAAGTAGCTTATTGAGACAATTTCTTTCCTGGTCTATTCTCCTGTGCTGAATTTTGTAAAGTTGACACTTTATATATCTGTGTGCCTCAAGCAAAAATGGTTGACAGAAACCCATGAACCCATCAAGCCCTGAGTCATATGATGTAATTGCCAATAATCCTAATTCTAGTTCATAATTTGCTTGTCAGTAATTATAGCTGCAGTCAAATGCTTTTAGCCTGAACATCAGCCCCAAGTTGCAGCTCCCTCCCCATCTTAAGGAAACGGAACTGTGAGTACCATTTCAAAGCAAGGTTTGCTGCCTTTTTGCCTGGAACACTTTTTAATTGGGTGTCATTTGGAAATTTCTAAATCCCATTTTGGAGCTTCTGGTCACTGCATTACTTATTGAAGCCCTAAAAGCTAGTTATGAGGCATGTCTAAAATGTGCAAATGTCAAAGCAAAAATTACTATCATCCCTGCTTTCTTTGCAGAATGAAAATAACCATTATCTTGACCTTTTTTTAAATGTATATACTGATGGAAATCAAAGCTAGCAAAACTGCAGGAGAAAGTACTCACGAACTTGAGATCGAAATTCCACTTCTAATTTAAGAGTTTTTCCATCAAGTCAGCAGGGTTATAAATAGTTGGGTTTTTCAGAAACCCACAGACTATGTAAATGTACAATTTTAGTATATCCACCCTAACTAGAAATCTTAGTCATCTTTACCTTCACCCTCTCGTCCTCACCCACTTCTAGGGAGTCGTCAAACTCTACGCATTCTACCTCGCTAACGATTTTGGAATCTATTCTCCTGCCTCCACTTCTGTTATTGCTGTGACAATTAAAGATCTCATTACCTCTTAAGTGAGCTACTGTAAGTAGTTGACCTGATCCCAGTTCCTTCCTACCTCCAAATTCTCCTCCACATGAACACAAAAGGTGACTTACTAAAGCACAGATTGAAGCCTGCTCTTCTGTTTAAAAATACATGATGGTCCCTTGTAGCACAAGATAGTGTCCAAAGCCTTTATTGGTACTTACTACCTCTTCAGCTTCATCTCTCAAACCTCCCCCTCATCCTTCTCATCTTCTAGAGTCCACCCACAAGACCTATTATTTGCCATCCCTTGAATCCTCAAATGTCCCATGCACTTGGAAACATTTCTCTTGTTAGCTCTTTTCTCTGCCTGGAACTCCCAACTTCATATACTGAAATCCTACTCATCTTTTAATATGAAGCTCAACCATCACCTTTTATTAAGCTTTCTGAATCTTTTAGAAGAGTTCAATTTTCTTTCCTACATGCTTCCCTAAAACATTGATTTATTCATCCATTCATTCTTTTCATTCAACAAATCTTTAAGAAGCAGTTAAGTTCTCCAGGATTTGGCCATGAGTTACGTAATTGAAGGGACCCCGGTGGTGCAGTGGTTAAGAGTTCAGCTACTAACCAAAAGGTCGACAGTTTGAGAGGCTCCTGTCCTTGTGAAGCCTGCATTCTTGTGGGTTGTTTCTACTACAAGCATATTTGTTCATTGTGTTTTTCCTTGTATTTTAATTAGTGTTCTATTCCCTTCATTGGACCACAAACTCCTTGAGAAAGTAGATTATACCTCACTCAGTGCCTAGCACAGTGAGTGATTCCCAGATAACACCCACTGACTTTTCTTTAAATTGAATTGCTTATTGTTAGAGTTCATACAAGAGAAATACATATTTGTATGCCCTTATCTGAGGAAATCAAACCAAGTAGCTAACAAGACTTTGTATTTCAGTAACCATGCACCATTCTTGTTGTTGTTAGCTGTCATCAGGTTGTATATTGAAAGTCCCCTGACTCATGGTGACCTCATGCACCACTGAACTAAACACAGCCCATGATCAGTTGCGAGTCAGACCGTTGTGGTTCAGAGGGCTTTCATTCGATGATTTTTGGAAATAGATCACCACACCTTTCTTCCTAGTGCATCTTAATCTGGAAGCTCTGCTGAAACCTGTTCAGCATCATAGCAACATGCAATCCACTATGGCTGCACTTCAAGTGTATTGGCTGGGAATCAAACCTGGTCTCCTGGATGGCAGGCAAGAATTCTACCACTGAACCACCAATGCCCTCATGAACTGTCCTAGGCATCCCCTAAGTGTCCCTACCTATCGCCAACAAAACAGATGCTGTGCAGACACCTCGCAAGCATTAATGGAAATAATATACATAAAACACTTATCACAGTGACAGGCATCTAAAAGTGCTGAATAAACACACAGTCCTCCTAACTTAATTTTGAGTATCCTTTCATTTTTTAGATTTAAAATAAGATAGTCTTTGTGTATGTTTGATAGAATTTGCGGTAAGATTTTTCAACAAAGCAAGTTCCATCCAACCCATCTCATCAAAGGCTTACTGCAATATCAAAGTCCTAAACTCTGGTGCCTGTGAACATGACTTTGTTTGGAAATAGACTTTGAAGATGTTATCAGTTAATTTAACATGAGGTCACATTAGTGTAGGGTTGATCATAATCTAGTCTGATCAGTGTCCTTATAAAAGAGAAGAACCGACACAGGGGGACACACAGAAGGGAAAACACCATGTGAAGAAGGAGGCAAAAATGGAGTTATGCGACCACAAGCCAGGGAATGCCTGGGGCTACCAGAAACTGGGAGAGATAAGAAAGGACTTTGAGAACCTTCTAAGAGAACATGATGACCCTGCTGACAACTTGAATCCAGACTTCTGGTCTCCAAAACATTGAGATAATAAATTTCTGTCATTTTAAGCCACGCACTTTGTAGAATCTTGTTATGGCAGCCCTAGGAAATGAATACAGTTACCATTCAATAGGTGATATTAGGAGAATTTGCCAATAGGAGTGGAAAGAGATGAATGTTTAAATTCTTCTAGCCCGTATAAAACTTGGCAAACAGGGCTGGCTAATGGGAGACCTGGATTCCGGAACAAGCTCTGACACGAGTAACTTCTGGAAAATCACCCCATTTCTCTGTCCCCCAGTTTTCTTATCTGTCAGGGTGGGAATATTTATACCATTTTTACCTCCCTCACAGCGTTTTGTGGATAAAAATATAATACCTGTGAAATTACCCTGAAAGAAAGGTAAAAGCTTATCAAATGCAAGGTGCTATTTCTCAGGGATGTGCCCAAGCACATGTGAGGTTGCTTGGTAAATTGATACACGTATGGTCAGGGATTTAGTGGGAAGAGATAATAATTCCTCCCTGAGTCCTCTTGGGGCAGATAAGGAACAAGGATAGCCAGCCCTCAGTGACCTGTGATAACAAGGCCAGGGATAATATGGATAAGTGGATTTCACAGATTATACAAAAATATAACTTTCACTATTTGTGACCTCTAAACTTTTGCAGAAATTCCTTAAAAGGAGTCAAATTACTTTAACCTGGACTGATAACCTATATGAGTTGCACCACCAATCACTACCCCATGGGGCAGTTCTACTCTGTCCTGTAGGGTTGCTATGAGTCAGGATCAACTCAATGGCACACAACAACAAACATCCATGCCCAGGCATAGGTGCAAAAAAAAAACAGCAAACAGAAATGCTGGGGCAGATTCCATAAATAATGCTAAACTACCCTGCAAAGCTCAGTACATTTTGTTCCCAGAGACCAATGGGGTACTGGCCCATCTACATTTTCCTGGGGCAAGGAAGAAGCAACAAGGGCCTGCCAACCCAGAAAGTTCTGTGAGTAACCTCAAACCCTGGTAATTTCCCCAAGCTGCTGGAAAGAACTTGTCCCTTCAATTGATTCCCTGGTAGTAATGAAATCAGGTCTTGGATAATTCCTAGTCCAAAACTATTCTGCAAATATTTCCAAAGCTGGAATGAGAACTGGCTGAGAAATGAGTAAATCTGTTATTTGAATTATTCAATAATTCTTCCCCTGATAAGCCCTAGGAGGGAGTTACCTTCCTGTCATTTCTCATTATGATGGCTTTTCTTTCCCTTCTTTTTGCCACTTTTCCTGAAATATTGGCAAGATGATTCAAAAACATTGTGGAAAGCAAAACAGCAGCCCCATAGGTTAAATATGGCTTAGTCTTACCCAGTAATTCAAGATCAAAATCTGGGCAGGTTAAAAAGCAGAAAAACATTGATAACCTTTGGATGGCAAATAGAGTGGTGTTGAGAAAAATGGAATGGTGATGACTCCTCATTCCAGTGGCTCCCATTCATTCCTTCGTTTATCCAACAGATGTTTGTTGAGTGTTTGCTCCATGCCAGACAATCAAAGGAGAACACTTGAGGTCTCTCTGCCCAGTTTCTAAAGTACTGTCAATAACTACAGCATGTGATTCTCTTCCAACTCTGTCCATTTTGCATTTATGCCAGTAAAATAAGTGAGGTCATGAAGAGTGCACTGGGTAGGTTTTATAACTGCGACAGTCCTGGGCAAGCAGGGACAAGCTGGTCACCCTAGCAATAGGCTTGGAAAAAGACATGCATATAAATTTCAAATCTGTTACCAAGTGACGGACTTTTAATTACCTAGTGTGGTTATAACAGAAATACCACAAGTGGATATCCTTAAAGAACAGAAATTTATTTTCTCACAGTTCAGGAGGTAGAAGTCCAAATCCAGGACACTAACTCTAGGAGAAGGCTCTCTCTGTCAGCTCTGGGGGATGATGCTTGCTTCTTTCAGCTTCTATAGGTAGCCCTGCTTGACTCCATCCACATCATTAAGGTCAACTCTACTTTGAGGAGGCAGCTCTTCAACAGTCATATTCTGAGTGCCTTCTAACCTAAGGGGCTCATCTTCCAGCACTATATCAGACAATGTTCCACTGCTATTCATAAGGTTTCCACTGGCTAATTCTTTTCAGAAGTAGACCACAGGGTCCTTCTTCCTAATCTGTCTTAGTCTGGAAGCTCAGCTGAAACCTATCCAAGATGGGTGACCCTGCTGGTATTTGAATATCGGTGGCATAGCTTCCAGCATCACAGCAACACACAAGCCCCCATAGTACGACAAACTGAGGAAAGAAACAGCTGCAAACATACATTAATAACTGGAATGTGGAATGTACAATGTATGAATCTAAGAAAATTGGAAATCAGCAAAAATGAAATGGAACACATAAACATCAATATCCTAGTGTCATGGGTTGAACTGTGTCCCCCAAAAATATGTGTCAACTTGGTTAGGCCATGAGTCCTAGTATTGCGTGGTTCTACTCCATTTTGTGATTGATGTAATTTTCCTATGTGTTGTAAACCCTAATCTCTGCCTGTGGTTAATGAGGCAAGACTAGATTATGTTAAAGAGGATTAGAGTGGTATGTAACACCCTTATTCAGGTCACATCCCTGCTCCAATGTAAATGGAGTTTCCCTGAGGTATGGCCTGCATCACCTTTCATCTTACAAGAGATAAAGAGGAAGTGAGCAGAGAGTAGGGGACCTCATACTATCAAGAAAGCAACGCTGGGAGCAGAGTGGGTCGTTTTGACCTGAGGTTCCTGCACAGGAAGCTTCCAGATCAGGGGAAGATTGATGACAAATACCTTCCTCCAGAGCTGATGGAGAAAGAAAGCTTTCTCTGGAGCTGATGCCCTGAATTTGGACCTGTAACCTACCAGACCACGAGAGAATAAATTTCTCTTTGTTGAAGTCATCCACTTGTGCTATTTCTGTTATAGCAGCACTAGATAACTAAGACATCTAGGCATTAGTGAGCTGAAATGAACTGGTATTGACCATTTTGAACTGGACAACCACATAGTCTAATATGCTGGGAATTACAACTTAAAGAGGAATGGCATTGCAATCATCATCAGAAAGAACATTTTAAGATCTATCCTGAAGTACAACACTGTCAGCGACAGGATGATATCCATATGCCTACAAGGAAGACCATTTTATATGACTATTATTCAAATTTATGTACAAACCACTAAGGCCAAAGATGAAGAAATTGAAGATTTTTACCAACTTCTGCAGTCTGAAATTGATTGAACTGCAATCAGGATGCATTCAAAATTATTGGTGATTGGAATAGGAAAGTTGGAAACAAAGACGAAGGATTGGTAGTAGGAAAACATGCCCTTGGTGATAGAAATGATGCTGGAGATCACATGATAGAATTTTGCAAGACAACAACTTCTTCACTGAAAATACCTCTTTTCAACAACATAAACAGCTACTATACATACGTGGACCTTGCTGGATGGAATACACAGGAATCAAATTGACTACAACTGCGGAAAGAAATGATGGAAAAGCTTAATATCATCAGTCAGAACAAGGCCAGACACCAATTGTGAAAAAGATCATCAATTGGTTATATGCAAGTTCAAGATGAAGCTGAAGAAAATTAGATCAGATCCATGAGAGCCAAAGTACGACGTTGAGTATATCCCACCTGAATTTAGAGACCATCTCAAGAATAGAATTTGACACATTGAACATTAACAACTGAAGACAAGACAAGTTGTAGAATGACATCAAGAACATCATACATGAAGAAAGTAAGAGGTCATTAAAAAGACAGGAAACAGGTTAGGAGGCAGGGCCAAGATGGCAGAATAGTCAGATGCTTCTGGTGGTCCCTCTTATAACAAAGACCTGAAAAAACAAATGAATCAATTATATATGACAATCTAGGGGCCCTGAACATCAAAGGCAAAGTTGAGGAATTAGACTAAGTGGCAGGGGGAAAGAGAGACAGTTCAGAAGCAGTGAGGAGTAGCCAGATCTGACCTGGCAGGAGCCAGCGCCCTGTGAACCAAATTGGCTGGCATGCGCAGTGAGGTGAGCAGTGGCGTTCAGTACACATTTTCCAAGTTGGGAGAGACCCAGCGATGGAGAGTCTACTCAGGCCTCCAGAGCCAGTGAAAAGCAGCGCTCAATCAGCAAAAGATAAGTACATGCACTTAACCTACCTGCAAATCAAAAAGCTCCCCGTTTGGGTAGAAACTCTCTCCCATTTACCTGCTCCTTCCCTGCTCTGCACTGGGTCCTGGGTCAGCTTCAGCGATTACCACTTCCCTTGGGCCAGAAGTAGGACCCATCATGTGCCCTGAGCCATTCTCCTGGCCTTGGAGAGGTAACAAATTAACAAACAGGAAAAAATAATCTGCCAGCTCCCCTAAGCTGGGAACTCAGGGAAGGCACAGCTCCTTTCCCTAGGCACAGGAAGAAGGGGTTCATGGACTTTGAATGCCTTTCACCCCTGGATAGACCCATGTGGACCCATCTCAACAGCATATACCCTCATTAGTACAATAGAACAGGGTATATACCTGATGCCTATCTTCACTGTGTTAGCTATATGGTGGAGTGACATGTTTGTAACATTTGATACTGCTCTGCCTATTAAGCACAGTCCTCACCCACCCTTACCAGGGGCCTGAGGACTGGTGGCTTCATCCACGCCACATAGCCATCTGTGACAGGGGTCCAAGAGCAAGTGGTGCCTCCCAGTCCTTACAGCCAACAGCAGTGAGTACCCACAGTCCAGATGCAAAACACACCCACCTACACATTCTAGGGAACAGGGACATGCTTCCTCCCAGACACTCCAGGGCAGCTGTCAGCCTCCTTCCTTGCTCAGCGCACGATCCTCTACTACAGCCAGATACCTGTGCCTACTCCAATCACCCTTGCCTGTATAAGACTGTAGGTGAGAGCCTGCACCACACACTTGATGACAACTATCTGGACACCTGAGCTGAATTCATACAAGAAAAGTAAATGGACAACTAGGCTTACATACCTAGTAACAGATTTAATCAACTTGATAGGACATTAGAGCTTCAAAGGCAACAATAATCAAGCTAGCTCACAAGAGCAGCCTATTTGTGCATATTAAAACAAAACAAGAAGCTAGGACACAGTAAGCAAACATAAAATAAATAAATATAATAAATTATTGATGGCTTGGAGACAACATTCAATATCAAATCACATAAAGAGGCAAACCATGATGGCTTCAGCTAGCACCTAAAACAAAGAATCAAGAAATTTTCTAGAGGAAGAGAACTTCTTGGAATTACCAGAGGTAGAATATAAAAGATTAATACACAGAACTCTTCAAGATATCAGGAAGGAGATCATTTAAAACACAGAACAAGCTAAGGAACATACAGACAAAGCAATAGAGGAACTTAAGAAGATTATAGAAGAGGACAATGACAAATTTAACAGGGTGCAAGAATCCATAGAGAGATAGCAATCAGAAATCCAAAATATTAACAATAAAATTTCAGAATTAGACAACTCAATAGAAAGTCATAGGAGCAGAACAGAGGCAATGGAAGTCAAAATTAGTGAGATTGAAGATAAAGCACTTGACACCAACTTATTTGAGGAAAAATCAGGTAAAAGAATTTTTAAAAATGAAGAAACTCTAAGAATTATGTGGGACTCTATCAAGAGAAATAACCTACAAGTGACTGGAGTACCAGAACAGGGAGGATAAAGAGAAAATACAGAGAATTCTTGAAGATTTGTTGGCAGAAAACTTCCCTGGTATCGTGAAAGATGAGGAGATATCTATCCAAGATGCTCATCGAACCCCACATAAGGTAGATCCCTAAAGAAGGTCACCAAGACATTATAATCAAACTTGCTAAAACCAAAGATAAAGAGAGAATTTTAAGAGCAGATAGGGATAAACAGAAATTCATCTACAAAGGAGAGTCAATAAGTATTAGCTGAGACTACTCAGCAGAAACCATGCAGGCAAGAAGGCAATGGGATGACATATATAAAGCCTTGAAGGAAAACAATTTCCAGCCAAGACTTATATCTCCAGCAAAACTGTCTCTCAGATATGATGGCAAAATTAGGGCATTTTTGGATAAACAGAAGTTTAAGGGAATGTGTAAAAACAAAACCAAAATTACAAGGAATAGTAAAGGGAGTCCTCTGATTAGAAAATCAGTAACATCAGATAACAACCCAACACTAGTACACAGGACAGAGCCAACAGATATAAACCAAAATAGGGAAGTCACAAAAATAAATTAAAGCTAAAGTGCTGAAAATAGAGAAACAGAGACATCAGTATGTAAAAGATCACAAAATTAAAACAAAAAAGGGGACTAAAAAAATGCAGCCATCAATTTTTCATATGGAGAAGAAGTGAAGACAATATAAAGAAATAAAACATTGCTTTAAACTTAGAAAAAGAGGGGCAAATACTAAGGTAACCACAAAGGAAACTAACCATCCTACACATCAAAATATAAAACAAGAAAAATATAAAGACTCAACAAATACAAAATCAACAACAATGAAAAAGATGAAAAGAAAATACCTAAAGAAAAATGACTCAGCACAGAAAATTAAGTGGAACAAGGAAACTGTCAACAAAACAAAAAAGAAAACATCTAAATGACAGCACTAAACACATAACTATCCATAATTATATTGAATGTAAATGGACTAAATGCATCAATAAACAGAGAGTGGCAGAAAAGATAAAAAACACGATCTGTCTATATACTGCCTACAAGAGACACACCTTAGACTTAAAGACACAAACAAATAACACTCACAGGATAGAAAAAATATAAAAAGAACAAGAGTGCAATATTAATCTCTGACGAAATAGACTTTAAAGTAAAATCCACCACAAAGGATATGGAGGGACACTATATAATGATTAAAGGGTCAATACACTAGGAGGACATAACCATAATAAATATTTACCCACCAAGCGACAGGGCTCCAAAATACATAAACTCTAACAGCATTGAAAAGAGAGATAGACAATTCCACAATAATAGTAGGAGACTTCAATACACCACTTTCAGTGAAGGACAGAACATCCAGAAAGAAGCTCAATAAAGACATGGAAGATTTAAATGCCACAATCAACCATCTTGACCCCATAGACATATACAGAACACTCTACCCAACAGCAGCTAAGTATACTTTCTTTTCGAATGCACGTGGAACTTTCTCCAGAATAGACTACATATTAGGCCATAAAGCAAGTCTTAACAGAATCCAGAGCATCGAAATATTACAAAGCATCTTTTCTGACCATAAAGCCATAAAAGTGGAAATCAGTAACAGAAAAAGTAAGGAAAAAAATCAAAGACATGGAACTGAACAACACCTTGCTCAAAAACTACTGGGTTATAGAAGAAATTAACGATGGAATAAAGAAATTCATAGACTCAAACAAGAATGAAAACACATCCTACCAGATCCTTTGAGACACAGAAAAAGCAGTGCTCAGAGGTCAGTTTATAGCAATAAATGCACACATCCAAAAAGAAGAAAGGGCCATAATCAAAACATTAACCCTACAACTCAAACAAGTAGAAAAGAGCAGCAAAAGACCTCGGGCAACAGAAGAAAGGAAAAAATAAGAATTAAGGCAGAATTAAATGAAATACAGAATAGAAAAACAATTGAAACACTTAACAAGATCAAAAGCTGGTTCTTCTAAAAGATCAACAAAATTGATAAACCATTGGCCAAACTGACAAAAGAAAAAAACAGGAGAGGAAGTAGATAACCCGTACAAGAAATGAGATGGGTGATATCACAACAGACCCAACCGAAATTAAAAGAATCATAACAGAATACTATGAAAAATTGTACTCTAACAAATTTGAAAACCTAGAGGAAATGGACAAATTGCTAGAAACTCGCTACCTACCTAAACTAACACAGAGGTAGAACAACTAAATAAACCTATAACAAAAGAAGAGATTAAAAAGGTAATTAAAAAACTCCCAACAAAAAAAAAGCCCTTGCCTGGACTGTTTTACTGGAGAATTCTACCAAACTTTTAGGGAAGAGTTAACACCATTACTACTAAAGGTATTTCAGAACATAGAAAAGAATGGAATACTCCCAAACTCATTTTATGAGGCCAGCATAACCCTGATACCAAACTAAGTAAAGACATCACAAAAAAAAGGAAAATTACAGATCAATATCCCTCATGAACATTGATGCAAAAATCCTCAACAAAATTCTAGCCAATAGAATTCAACAACATATCAAAAAAATAATTCACTATGATCAAGTGGGATTTATACCAGATATGCAGGGATGGTTCAACATTAGAAAAACAATCAATGTAACCCAACACATTAATAAAAAAAAAAGACAAGAACCACATGAGCTTATCAATTGATGCACAAAAGGCATTTGACAAAGTCCAACACCCATTCATGGAAAAAGCTCACAGCAAAATAGGAATAGAAGGGAAATTCTTCAACATAATCAAGGGCATTTACACAAAGCCAACAGCCAACATCATCCGAAATGGAGACAGTCTGAAAGCATTCCCCCTGAGAATACAAACCAAAGATGCCCTTTATCATCACTCCTACTCAACATTGTGCTTGAGGTCCTAGCCAGAACAATTAGGCTAGAAAAAGAAATAAAGGGCATCCAGATTGGTAAGGAAGAAGTCAAAGTATCTCTATTTGCAGATGATATGATCTTATACGCAGAAAACCCCAAAGAATCCACAAGAAAACTATTGGAACTAATAGAAGATTTCAGCAGTTTCAGGATACAAGATAAACATACAAAAATTAGTTGGATTCCTCTACACCAACAAAGAGAACTTCCAAGAGGAAATCACCAAATCAATACCATTTACAATAGCCCCCAAGAAGATAAAATACTTAGGAATAAATCTAACCAGAGATGTAAAAGACCTATACAATGAAAACTACAAGACACTACTGCAAGGACTTCCAAGCAACATGGTTCTATAGACAGAAACACCATGCCATCCCTCCACAGCACAGATCCGAAAAACTAAGTCAAATGGAGACACATGTCAATCCTGAAACACTAAGCATCAACTGAAGAGATAAAGAACTCAGCCAAGCACCGAATGTAATAAGAAACTGAACGAGAAGAGAAAGCGAGGAGAGATACACGCAGAGGTCCTCTATCAGCTAATGCAGCACAGATCCACCATCTTGGACTCCTACCAGAGATCGGCAACAGGGGTACAAGAAAGCAGCTTCACGGAGCTTCCAGCAGGAGACAGAACAACCATTAACCAGTGATATACACTTTCCCACCCCCCACACTTCTTCACCCCTACTCGGCCTCCTCTGCTCCCTGCAGCCACAGTCTCTTGGCTGGGAAGCACTGACTTCACCCCAGTGCTGCTTGGATTCCACCCCCACTGGCCAGTTACCTGAGTGTCATTTGTTGGCTGCTGGTGTTGCTTTTTCTGCTTCGCTGGAATACTTCCTTACCTCTCACCACCTCCCCCTTCTTTCTCTCAAATACCTGGCTCCGTGTGCCATCTTTGCTTCTTCCTGAAAGGCTGTGAAACACGGCTCAACCATGAAACTGCTTCCCAGCCCATGCCACCATGCTGGTGGGACCCTCGGTGCTTCTTTTTGATTTGTTTGTTCTGATTTGTTCTGTTTCAATTTGTTTCTTTGTTTTCTTTTTCTTTTCTTGGCTTGGGAGCCCCTTCTAGCTGGGCAGTACTGCACAGCTTGTGAACTACTCCCTTACTCTGTGCACACATGTACTGCCATCCCTGGGGGCATTTCTTTTTCTTGGTTTTTATTTTTTTGGGTTTTGTTTTTTTGTTTTGTTTTTGTTTATTTGTTTTGTTTTCTTCTGTCTCTTTTTCCCTTTTCGTCTTTCTTCATTTCTCAGTTTCTCGTCTCTCTATACTTACCTTCTTTTCCTGTCTCTTGAATACCTGGCACTGTGTAACACCTCTACCATTTCTAGCCAGGCTGTAGTTCATGGCCTGGGAGCAACTTCCCCCATCATCGCAGCCGCACTGGCGGGATCCCTGGGGGCTTTTCTTTTTCTTTCTTTTTTTTTTTATTGTTATTTATTCATTTTTTTCTTTTCCCCTTTTTTCTTTTTGTTTTTCTCCATTTCTCAGTCTCTCATCTCTACTCCAATGGCAAGCTCCCTTAGCACTCTTTTTTGTTTGTTTGTGTGTATGTTTTTGGTTCCTGTTCCTCTCTCTTCTCTCTCCTCTTTCCCATAGCCGTCTTAGCTCCAGACATCAAAATCTCCCCCCTCCCTCCTGCCTACCTGCATTGTGCACTGAACATCACACCCCCAAGCAGCACAGACACGGCCTATTAGAACCTGCCCTGCACTGATTCCTGGCCCACACTGTCAGCCCTAGCACATGCCACAACCAACCCATCCCAGCAACTTCCCTTCAGCTGGACCTGCCCTACTGTACCATACCTGAGCGACTGACCCTGCCCATTGGAGAAGGAGGCAAAAAGTATCATGCCCACAGACGAGCAAACAAAAAAGAATGCACAGCCCACCTGCTCAGACATACCAAATAAAACAAAAAAGCAGGATGAAACATACAAATCTACAAGCAATAAATGAGGAAAATAACTATCGAATGCCCAGAAGACAGCAGACAATATCAAAACATATACAAAAACAGGACAGGATGGTTCCAGTAGGCATCCAAAATAAAACACCA
>NW_004443970.1:6789690-6830155 GCF_000243295.1 Trichechus manatus latirostris
AAAAATATATCAAGCAAACAACTACCAAAAAAGAGCAAGAGTGGCAATGCTAATCTCAGATAAAATAGACTTTAAAACAAAATCCACCATAAAAGACAAAGAAGGACACTATATAATGATTAAGGGGGTGACCTATCATGAAGACATAACCATAGTAAAAATCTAAGCACCCAATGACAGAGCTCTCAAATACGTAAAGCAAATTCTACCAGCACTGAAAAGAGAAATTGACAGTTCCACAATAATAGTAGGAGACTTCAACACTCCACTGTCAGTAAAGTACAGAACATCTAGAAAGAAACTCAACAAAGATACAGAAGACCTAAAGGGCACAATCAGCCAACTTGACCTCATAGACATACAGAATACTACACTCAACAGCTGCAAAGTACACATTCTTTTCCAATGCACATGGAATGTTCTCCAGAATAGACCACATCTTAGGCCACAAAGCTATCCTCAACAAGATCCAAAATGTTGAGATAATACAAAGTATCTTCTCTGACCACAATGCCATCAAGGTAGAAATTAACAACAGGTAGAGCAAGGAAAAAAAATCAAGTACATGGAAACTGAATAACTGCCTGCTTACAGACCACTGGGTAATAGATGAAATCCAAAAATTCCTAGAATCAAACGAGAATGAAAACACATCATACCATAACCTTTGGGACACAGGAAAGGCCGTCCTCGGAGGACAATTTATAGCAATAGATGCACATATCAAAAAAGAAGAAAGGGACAAAATCAAAACATTAACCACAGAACTTGAACAAATAGAAAAAGAACAGCAAAAAAAAAAAAAGCCTACAGCCACAAGAAGAAAGGAAATAATAAAGATCAGAGAAGAAATAAATGAAATAGAGAATATAAAAACAATAGAAAGAATCAACAAAACCAAAAGTTGGTTCTTTGAAAAGATCAACAAAAACGACCAACCACTGGCCAGACTGACAAAAGAAAAACAGAAGAGGATGTAAATAACCCAAATAAGAAATGAAATGGGGGAGATTACAACAGACCCAACTGAAATAAAAAGGATCATAACAGAGTATTATGAAAAACTATATTCGAAAAATTTGAAAACCCAGAGGACATGGATAAATTTCTAGAAACACACTACCTACCCAAACTACCACAAAGTGATGTTGAAAATCTGAACAAACCATAATGAGAGAAGAGATTGAAAAGATAATTTAAAAAAACTCCTACCAAAAAAAAGCCCTGGCCCAGATGGCTTCACTGGAGAATTCTACCAAACACTCAGAGAAGAGCTTATACCAGTACTACTCAAACTATTTCAGAACATAAAAAAGGAAGCAGCACCTCTGAATTCATAATATGAAGCCAGCATAACCCTGACACCAAAACCAAGCAAAGACGCTACAAAAAAAGAAAATTACAGACCAATATCTATCATGAATATAGACGCAAAAATTCTCAACAAAATTCTAGCCAATAGAATTCAGCATCATATCAAAAAATTAATACACCACGAACAAGTAGGACTCATACCAGGTATGCAAGAATGGTTCAACATTAGAAAATCAATTAATGTAATCTACAACATAAATAAAAGCAGAGAATCACATGATCATCTCAATCGATGCAGAAAAGGAATTCGACAAATCCAACACCCATTCCTGATTAAAAAGCTCTCAATAAAATCGGTATAGAAGGGAAATTTCTCAACATAATAAAGGGCATCTTTGCAAAACCAACAGCCAACATGATTTTTAATGGAGAGAGGCTGAAAACTTTCCCCTTGAGAACAGGAACAAGACAAGGATGCCCTTTATGACCACTCCTATTTAACATTGTGCTGGAAGTTCTAGCTACAGCAATAAGGCAAGAAAAAGAAATAAAGGGCATCCAAACTGGTAATGAAGAAGTTAAACTGTCCCTATTTGCAGATGATATGATACTATACATAGAACACCCTAAAGACTCCACAAGAAAACTACTGGAACTAATAGAAAGATTCAGCAGAGTAGCAGGATACAAGATAAACATACAAAAATCAGTTGGATTCCTATACACTAATAAACAGAACGATGAAAAGGAAATCAGGAAAATAATATCATTTATAATAGCCCCTAAAAAAATAAAATACTTTGGAATAAATCTAACCAGGGATCTAAAAGACTATACAAAGAAAACTACAAAACACTACTTCAAAAAACCCAAAGGGATCTACATAAATGGAAAAATACACCATGCTCATGGATAGGTAGACACAACATTGTGAAAATGACAATTCTACCCAAAGCAGTTTACAAATATAATGCAATCCTGATCCAAATATTAACAACATTCTTTAAAGAGATGGAAAAATTAATCATTAACTTTATATGGAAAGGAAAGAAGCCCCGGATAAGTAAAGCACTACTGAATAAGAAGAATAAAGTAGGAGGACTCGCACTACCTGACCTCAGAACCTACTATATTGCTACAGTAGTCAAAACAGCCTGGTACTGGTACAATCACAGATACATTGACCAAAGGAACAGAATTGAGAACTCAGATGTAAAACCATTCACCTACGGTCACCTGATCTTCAATAAGGTCCAAAAGTCCATCAAATGGGTAAAAGACAGTCTTTTTAACAAATGGTGCTGGCAAAACTGGATTTCCACTGCAAAAAAAATGAAACAGGACCCATACCTCACACCACATACAAAAACTAATTCAAAATGGATCAAAGATCTAAATATAAAGCCAAAAACTATAAAGTTCACAGAATTAAAAATAGGATCAATGCTAGAGGCCCTAATGCACAGCATGAACAGGATACAAACCGTAACCAACAACACACAAACTCCAGAAGATAAGCTAGATAACTGGGTTCTTCTAAAAATTAAACACTTACGCTAATCAAAAGACTTCACCAAAAGAATAGAAAGAAAACCTACAGACTGGGAAAAAAATTTTGGACAAGTAAGACAAAGGTCTAATCTCTAAAATCTACAAGAAAATCCAACACCTCTACAACAAAAAGACAATCCAATTAAAAAATGGGCAAAGGAAATAGACACTTCACCAAAGAAGACATTCTAGTGGCCAACAGACACATGAGAAAATGCTCGTGATCACTAGCTATTAGAGAAATGCAAATGAAAACCACAATGAGATACCATCTCATCCCGGCATTACTGACACGAATCAAAAAAACTGGAAATAACAAATGTTGGAGAGGCTGTGGGGAGATCGGAACTCTTATGCACTGCTAGTGGGAATGCAAAATGATACAACCATTTTGGAAAATGATATGGTGCTTCCTTAGAAAGCTGGAAATAGAAATACAATACGATCCAGCAATCCCACTCCTAGGAATATATCCTAGAGAAATAAGAGCCATCACACGAATAGACATATGCACACCCATGTTCATTGCAGCACTGTTCACAATAGCAAAAAGATGGAAACAACCTAGATGCCCATCAACAGATGAATGGTAAACAAACTATGGTCCATACACACAATGGAGTATTATGCAACGATAAAGAACAATGATGAATCTGTGAAGCAACTCATAACATGGATCAGACTGGAGGATATTATGCTGAGTGAAATAAGTCAATCACAAAAGGACAAATATTGTATGAGACCTCTACTGTAAAAACTCATGAAAAAGTTTACACAGAAAAAGAAACAATTTTTGTTGGGTACGAGGGATGGGGGAGTGGGGGAGTGGAAACTAAATAGACAATAGATAAGTGGTAACTTTGGTGAAGGGTAAGACAGTACACAATACCAGGGAAGCCAGCACAACTTGTACAAGGAAAGGTCATGGAAGCTCCATAGACACATCCAAACTCCCTGAGGGACTGAATTGCTGGGCGAAGGGCTGTGGGGACCATGGTCTCGGGAACATCCAGCTCAACTGGCATAACACAGTTTATAAAGAAAATGTTCTACATTCTACCTTAGTGAGTAGCATCGGGGGTCTTAAAAGCCTGTGAGCCACCATCCAAGATACTCCACTGGTCTCACCCCTTCGGGAGCAAGGGAGAATGAGAAAACAAGATGCATGGAAAAGATTAGTCCAAAAGACTAATAACAGACAACAACTACCATGGCCTCCACCATACTGAGCCCAGCACTACTAAATGGTGCCTGGCTACCACCACTGACTGCTCTGACTGGGATCACAACACAGGGTCCTGGACAGAGCTGGAGAAAAATGTAGAACAAAATTCTTACTCACAAGAAAAAGAGCAGATTTACTGGCCTGACGGAGACTGGAGAAACCCCGAGAGTGTGGCCCCTGGACATCCTTTTAGCTCAGTAATGAAGTCTCTCCAGAGGTTCACTGTTCAGCCGAAGACTAGACAGCCCCATAAAACAAAACGAGACTAATGGGGCACAACAGTCCAGGGACAAGGACTAGAAGGCAGAAGTGGACAAGAAAGCTCGTAATAGGGAACCTGAGGTTGAGAAGGGACAGTGTTGACCTGTCATGGGTTTGTTAACGATTGTCATAAAACAATATGGGTACTGTTTAATGAGAACTATTTGTTTTGTAAACCTTCATCTAAAGTACAAACAAAAAAAGACACTACTGCAAGAAACCAAAAGAGACTGGCATAAGTGGAAAAACATACCTTGCTCATGGATAGGAAGACTCAAAACTGTGAAAATGTCAATTCCACCCAAAGCAATCTACAGATACAATGCAATCCCATCCAAATTCCAATGGCATTTTTAAGGAGATGGAGAAACAAATCACCAACTTCATATGGAAAGGGAAGAGCCCCCGGATAAGTAAAGCATTACTCAAGAAGAAGAACAAAGTGGGAGGGCTCACTCTACCTGATTGTAGAACCTATTATACTGCCATGGTAGTCAGAACAGCCTGGTACTGATACAACAACAGATACATAGACCAACTGAACAGAATTGAGAATCCAGACATGAATTCATCCACCTATGAGCAGCTGATATTTGACAAAGTTCCAAAGTCCATTAAGTGGGGAAAAGACAGTCTCTTTAACAAATGGTGCTGGCATAACTGGATATCCATCAGCACAAAAACTAACTCAAAATGGGTCAAAGATCTAAATATAAAATCAAAGACGATAAAGATCATGGAAGAAAAAATAGGGACAATGCTAGGAGCCCTAATACGTAGCATAAACAGAATACAAAACATTACTAACAATGCACAAACACCAGAAGAGAAGCTAGATAACTGGGAAATCCTATATATCAAACACTTATGCTCTTCAAATGACTTTACCAAAGAGTAAAAAGACAACCTACAAACCAGGGGAAAATTTTTGGCTACGACAAATCCAATCAGCGTCTAATCTCTAAAATCTATAAGATACTGCAAAACCTCAACAACAAAAAGACAAATAACCCAATCAAAAAATGGGCAAAGGATATAAACAGGCACTTCACCAAAGAAGACATTCAAGTGGCTAACAAACATATGAGGAAAATGCTCACGATCATTAGCCATTAGGGAAATGCAAATCAAAACTACAATGAGATACCGTCTCACCCCAACAAGGCTAGCATTAATCCAAAAACACAAAATAATAAATGCTGGAAAGGTTGTGGAGAGACTGGAACACTTTGTTAGTGGGAACGTAAAATGGTACAACCACTTTGGAAATCGATTTGGCCCTTCCTTAAAAAGCTAGAAATAGAACTACCATACAATCCAGCAATCCCATTTCTTGAAATATATCCAAGAGAAATAAGAGCCATCAGACAAATAGATATATGCACACCCATGTTCATTGCAGCACTGTTCACAATAGTGCAAAGATAGAAACAACCTAGGTATCCATCAGCAGATGAATGGATAAACAAATTATGGTCTATTCACACAATGGAATACTACACAACAATAAACAGCAAGGACGAGTCCATGAAACATAACACGGAGGAATCTGGAAGGTATTATGCAGAGTGAACTTAGTTGCAAAAGAACAAATATTGTATAAGACCACTATTATAAGAACTCAAGAAAAGGTTTAAACACAGAAGAAAACATTCTTTGACAGTTATGAGGGTAGGGAGGGAGGTAGAGGGGTGTTCACTAACTAGAAAATAGACAAGAATTATCTTAGGCGAAGGGACAGACAGCACACACTACAGGGGAAGTCAGCACAACTGGACTAAACCAAAGCTAAAAAGTTTCCTGAATACAGCCAAACACTTCAAGGGACAGAGTAGCAGGGGTAAGGGTCTGGGGACCATGCTTTCAGGAGACATCTAGGTCAATTGGCATAACAAAGTTTATTAAGAAAATGTTCTGCATCCCACTTTGGTGAGTAGCGCCTAGGGTCTTAAAAGCAAGTGAGCTGCCATCTAAGATGCACCAATTCATCCCAACCCATCTGCAGTAAAGGAGAATGAAGAACACCATGGACACAAGGAAAGTATTAGCCCTAGAGACAGAAATGGCCACAAAAACCAGAGACTTCATCAGCCTGAGACCAGAAGAACTAGATGGTGCCTGGCTACCACCAATGACTGCCCTGACAGGGATCACAACAGAGAGTCCCTGACAGAGCAGGAGAAAAGTGGGGTGAAGAACTCAAATTCTAGAAAAAAGACCAGACTTAATGGTCTGACTGAGACTGGAGAGACCCAGGAAGGCATGGCCCCTGGACTCTTTGTTAGCCCAAAGCTAAAACCATTCCCGAGGCCATTTCCTCAGACAAAAATTAGACTGGACTACGGGACATAAAATGATACTCGTGAAGAGTGTGTTTCTTAGCTCAAGTAGATACGTGAGACTAAATGGGCAGCTCCTGTCCAGAGTCGAGGTGAAAAGGCAGAGAGGGTCAGGAGCTGACTGAATGAACATGGGAAATCCCGAGTGGAAAGAAAGAGTGTGCTGTCACATTATAGGGAGAGCAACTAGGGTCACATAACAATGTATGTATAAATTTTTGTATGAGAGATTAACTTGAATTGTAAACTTTCACTTAAAGCACAACAGTAAAAAAAGAAAAAGAAAGAAATTTGCACTGGCAAATCTACTGCAAACGATCTCTTTTAAGTGTTGAGAAGTTGGAAAGCATGGCCCGTGGTTTCTCTATCAGTCCAGAGCTAAAACAATTTCCGAGGCCAACTCTTCAGACAGGGATTGGACTGGACTGCGGGACATAAAGTGATACTCGTGAGGAGTGTGCCCCTTAGGTCAAGTAGATACAAGAGACTTAACAGGCAGCTTCTGTCCAGAGGTGAGATGGGAAGGCAGACAGGGTTGGGAGCTGGTTGAATGGACACGGGAAATCAGGTGGAAAGGAGGAGTGTGCTGTCACAGTATGGGGAGAGCAATCAGAGTTATATAACAATGTATGAATAAATTTTTGTATGGGAAAAAATAAAATAATGAAGTGTTGGAAAGCAAAGATGTCACCTTGAAGCCTAAGGTGCACCTGACCCAAGCCATGGTGTTTTCAATCACCTCACATGCATGCGAAAGCTGGGCAATGAATATGGCAGCCTGAAGAAGAATTGACACCTTTGAATCATGGTGTTGGCGAAGAATGTTAAATATACCACGGACTGACAGAAAAACAAACAAATCTGTCTTGTAAAAAGTACAGTCAGAATGTTTCTTAGAAGTAAGGATGGGGAGACTTCGTCTCACATACTTTGGACATGTTATCAGGAGGTATTAGTCCCTGGAGAAGGACATCACACTTGGTAAAGTAGAGGGTCAGCGAAAAAGAGGAAGACCCTCAATGAGATGGATTGACACAGTGAATGCAACAATGAGCTCAAGCATAACGATTATGAGTATGGCACAGGTCCGGGCAGCATTTTGTGCTGTCGTACATAGGGTCGCTATGAGTTGGAACTGACTGGGCAGCACCTAACAACAGCAACAACAAAGTAGCCCTGGCATTCTTTGGTGATCTCCATGTGACATCTGTATCTATTCCCCCATCCCCGTTCGTGCTTGCTTATCTCTGTGTCTATGCTGCTTTTTTTTATAACTCAGAAGTGATTAGTTTCAGGACACATCCTGCACTGATATTGCCTTATTAACATAACAAAGAAAACCCAATTCTCAAACACGATTCCATCCAAAGGTATAGGGGTTAGGCTTCTAACACATGTTTTAGAGGTACACAATTCAATACATAACAGTGTCCTTTGAAATCTTTTAAATTCTTTGGGCCTCATTTTCCACATCTGTAGAAAGAAAATGCAATACTAGATCGTCTCCCAGGATTACTTTTTAGCTTTAATATTCCAGGAGTGAATTTAACATCTTTTCAAGATTAAAACGGGTTCCAATGGTGCTACAAAGGTACAGGCTAACACTTGCAAATCTTGTCCACAAAAATGGCACCAAACTGAAACTAGATTCCCAATAATTACAATGATCTAATCTAAATTTAAGCCATTCCTTTTAACTAAGTATCAGAGCTCTTTGGCTGGGTGCCTGGATAAACTTAGCCCAATACAGAAAAACTTCTATTCAGAAACTGTGGCAGAGAATCCTAGAGTATGTTTGCAAAAGAGTTCAAAATTATATTTAGCTGGGTTATTTTAGCAATTAAACCAGGTGATGACCTCAAAATATTTCAGGTGAATTAGGCCTTTGTTGCCATTGTTGTTGTGTGTCGTGGAGTTGATTCTGACTCATAGTGACCCTATAGGACAGAGGAGAGCTGCCCATAGGGTTTCCTAGGCTGTAATCTTTCTAGGAGCAGATTGCCAGGTTTTTCTCCCGTGGAGCAGCTGGTGGCTTTCAACTGCCAACCTTTAGGTTAGCAGCAGAGCGCTTAACCGTTTCGCCACCAGGGGTCTTCAGGTGAGTTTATATCAGAGGCAAGATTGTAAAGGGAATTAAGGAGCACACTCATAGCATGAACAGTCATTTCCTAGGAAATATCGTAAGTACCAAATTTAGAATTAAAAAAAAGGAAGGAAAGGATGATCTTAATTCTAACAATAGCTTGGAGAAGTGCCTTACTTTTCTTGGATTTCAATATCCTCATCTGTAAAATGGGCAGACAGCATACTTTACAGGGTCATGTGAGGATAAATTTCTTTTATTTAAAAAAAAAGCACATACACACATATGTATACGTGAATACATGAATATATGAATATGTATCTATAGAGAGCGAATACCTACTAAGTGCCAGTCACATTCCTAGACATAAAAAACATTTCAAAATGTTGAAAATACCATGTAAATCTAGAGAAATATGTTGTGAAATAGTAGGTTCCAGAATCATTCTCTTTAGCTCTTTCAAGTCCCATCAGATGAGTTTTTTGGATAATCCAAACAGCCACCCAGATTAAAATGGCAATAAGGTGTCACTGAGATCACTTCCATGTCTCTGAGCAGCATCTACTCTTAAATCATTGAGAACAAAAGCAATGTGAGAATAACCCACCATCCATAGAATCTTATGCTTAGAAAGGTCTCTAGAGTCCACTTCTCTGATGATGTCTGCTCCAGCCAGACAAAGGCTCACCCACTTTCTGCTTGAGCACGTTCAGAAACAGAGAACTCGTGCATTCCTACCAAGATAGACTGTTTTGCCTTTACTTAATGCATCTTCACAGATTCAGCTCATTATTGATCTCCCTGATTTCACTCTTTGGGATTTCTGAGGCTAATATATGCTCAGCACATTAAACTAAAAAACAAACCAGTTGCCTTTGAGTCAATTCCAATATCTGGCAACCCCATGTGTGCCAGGGGAGAACTACGCTCCTTAAGGTTTTCAATGGCTGATTTTTTTGGCAGTAGGTCACCAGGCCCTTCTTCGAAGGTGCCTCTGGATGGATTCAAACTGCCAACCCTTCTGTTAGCAGCAGCACATTAGCCATTTATTTGCACCATCCAGGGACTCCATACATACATTAGGTACTCAATAAATGACAGTTATCTTTCTTACCCTACTTTCTCCTTCTTACACAATTGCTAGCTCAAGTTAGGTCACAGTTAGCATTCTTTATAAAACAGTTTTCCCAATGTCCCTGAAGACCAGCTGTGGGCTGACAGCTAGGATGTTCCTCTGGGGATTACTCATAAAAATTCATGAGGAAAACAGGAAAGTGAGGCAGGAGTTTGGCCTTGAAATCTGAATTCTATTTGCAACCAAAAGAGGCTGTCCCATCTTCAGATTACCAAATAGCCCAAGAACTGCTGAATTTCCCATTCAATGGCAAAAGTCTGATGCTCTTCCAGCCCCACACCAGTGGCGTCTCAACTCTGTCCTGAGCTGATTTAACTTTCTTGCCAGTACACGGGAACAGGTTGTTAGAAAACAATTATCTCAGGACCTCCCTCAAAACCAGGCTGTTTTTCAACCCCATTAGTGTCGAGATAGCAGTGTATGACTGCAGGATGATTTATCTCTCAATACAGATCTGATCCTGCATTACTGGACATTTCCTCCACAGCTGATTCCATCAATCATGCAATCATCTGAATGCTTCTGCAGCCTGGGCTGGTCTGACAGAGCCGCACTCGCTATTTATTTTACATGCCGTCTCTCACTCTTGTCAGTTTTAATTCTGCTCCATTCTCATTCTCTTCTCCTGTCCCCTGAGGGCTCTGTCTGGGACATATTATTATTCAGTATTTACAGGGATGTCACTTGAAAAATGTCACCATTGCAAATGATAAAACTTCAGGGGTTTGCACAGAATCATCTGTGCTCCAGCCACCATTTTGAATTTTTTACCAAGATGTAAATTCCACAACTACCCATGAATCTCTAAACATATTGAAAGAGAGCCTTAGGGCAGGAGTGTGTCATTAGCTAAAAGCCTTCAAGTTTAATTGTAAAGTTTCCATTTTTGAGGAAAATTTATTCAATTGTCTATTTTTAAAAATGTATAATTTAGAAACATTCCCACAAAGTATTAATGTTGTCACACAAGTCAAGCTGCAAAACCCATCCTTAAACCTCTACAAATTTATAATGTTAAATTCTCTCCATCTTATTATCAAATGTGTTTATCTTTTCTTGATGTAATTTAAATCACTTTTTGTAGCTAACACCCATACAGCATTTCTGATGTTTCAGGATCTATTCAGAGTATATGCACACATATGTTAATCTTCAAACCAAACCTACGTTCTTTATTACTTTCAGAGAGGGTATTTAGGAAAAACTGTCTAAACGGAATGGGAAATTAAGTGTATTCAATATACACAATCTCTATGAATTGTCTTTGGAATGCGGACCACAAGGCTGAAAGGTAGATATTATAATCTACATATTCATAGATGAAAAAAGCTAAAGATCCAAAAGGTTAATGGATTAAGGGAGGTCACTCAGCCAGCATTTGAACCTGTATCTGTCAGATTCCAAATTCACCACTTCTCAATGTCCCACCATGCCAATCCCTACCTTTGCCTTTAGAACCCAACCAAACCAAACCATTGCTGTCAAGTCAGTTTTGATTCATGATGACATAATATGTTACAGACTAGAACTGCTCCATAGGATTTTCTTGATTGTAATCTTTAAGGATGCAGATTGCCAGGCCCTTCTTCTGTGGCACCACTGAATGGGTCTGAACCACAAACTTTTAGGTTAGTAGGTGAATGCAAACCATTTGAGCTACCCAGGGACCTTGCCTTTAGAAAGGGGTATTAAAGTCTAGATTATTGTTAAAATACTTTCCTGCCAGTTTGTACTCAGCCTTTAGCCTGGTGTCAAGGATTGAACTGTGGCCCCCAAAAATATCTGTAAACTTGGCTGTGCCATGATTCCCAGTATTGTGTGATTGTCCACCATTTTGTAGTCTGATATTATTTTCCTGTGTTGTAAATCCTATCTCTATGATGTTGATGAGATGGGATTAGCAGCAGTTATATTAATGAGGCAGGACTCAATCTACAAGATTGGATTGTGTCTTGAGCCAATCTCTCTTGAGATATAAAAGATAGAAGCGAGCAGAGAGACATGTGCACCTCATACCAGCAAGAAAGAACAGTAGGAGCAAGCGTCCTTTGGACTCAGCGTCCCTGCACTGAGAAGCCCCTAGTCCAGGGGAAAACTGATGACAAGAATCTTCCTCCAGAGCTGACAGAGAGAGAAAGCCTTCCCGTGGAGCTGGTACCCTGAATTCAGACTTCTAGCCTCCTAAAGTGTGAGAGAATAAACGTTTGTTTGTTAAAGCCATCCACTTGTGGTATTTCTGTTATAGCAGCACTAGATGACTAAGACACCTGGTATAGCATCTTATCAAAGGTCGGCCATCTTTTTATATATCAGCTTTGGTGGTGATTCACTTTGCCCTGACTGATCACGGATGAGGCAGCTGAGATGGACAGTGTACATACCTTTTATCAGATTTGAATGATTCAAAATTCTGGAATGGCCATTAGGCCTATGTTAGCTGACCTCACTTAGGAAAAAGGCATCATTTGCATGGTGCTAGCCAGGCTCACTGGGGTTTCTACACCTGGGTCTGGAGCCCAACACTCAGCTAAGAAAAAATCCATTTAACTTGCTTTGTTCAGTGCACTGCTTTTCATTTAAGGTCTTATATGGGTTAGTCATTGGTTGATGGGAGACTCTAAGTATTTCTTGGTCCCCTGGCCAAAGTCAACATACCACAGACAACCAGAAAGGACTTCAAGTGGGTCAGCAGAGCCAGGAATTTGGATCATGCAATGGCACATCATGAGGGCAATTCAGGTCAGCCACTCAATGGCAGGAAGGCCCAGCAAAGAGGTGCAAGTGGCAACAGGGAAACTTGGAGGCCAGTCTGCAGGAAATTGCACAATAACAAGAAGCAAAGATGGGACCGTTTCTGTGGGACCCAGGCATCATCTGCAGAAGCAAGTCTCCAGTCTCCCAAATGACTCAGGAGAGCTGGACAAAGCCTTAATCTTTGAGGACTCAATCTTCTGAACAAATTATCAAGACTTTTTTTTTCTGTTGCCATTGAGTCAATTCTGACTCATGGCAACCCCATGCGTTTCAGAATAGAACTGTCTTCCATGAAGTTTTCATGGCTGTGATCTTTTGGAAGCAGATCATCAGACTTCTCTTCTGAGGCACCTCTGGATAGATAGTTTGAACCTTTGGTTTAGTTGCCTAGCACTTAACCATTTGTACCATCCAGGAACTATCAAGACATACTATTAATAATAGTGGCTTAAAAAAACCAAAACTAAACCCATTGCCATCGAATCGATTCCAACTCATAACGACCCTACAGGACAGAATAGACAGAATGACTAACCTCATAGGGTTTCCAAGTAGCAGCTGGTGTATTCGAACTGCCAACCTTTTGGTTAGCAGCCGAGCTCTTAACCACTGTGACACTAGGGCTCCATAATGGCTTAAGTCGCAGGTTATTTTTGTTTTATGTGATGTTAACTCTGTTGTTCTTCTCAAAAATTACATGAAGCAAGTGCTATTCCCAGCCCCAATATATATATATAAAAAACTACACCTGTTGTTGTCAAGTAAGTTCTATGTATCTATAAATTTTCCAAAGTCATGCAGTCTGTAATAGAATGAGCTGGAAATTTCAAACCTGGGCACACTGGCTCCAGAACCTACATTTGTCACCACTTTACCATCTAGCTGCCTCTTGGGTTCAAGTGTGAACTAAACAGCAAAAACTCATGAACTGGGACCTACGTGGAAAGCACTAGTCCAAACATTTGTTTAAACACATAAAATGTTTACAACCGGGAGAGGTAGTATGTTAGTATTCGGTGAAGAAAGTAGAAGCCACTCTGCATATTCCAAGTATCAATAGTTTTAATGCAGGGAATTAAAGGCTGACAGTGCCTTTTGGAAAGGCTGGACCACCAAGGTCAGGGGAGCCATGGTGTCCGTCTCAGTTTGCTGCATCTATGCAAGTGGGTCTTGACACTCTCCCAGAGGCTCCTGAGCATCTTAAGAACCTTGGGGTGGCTCTCACTGGCTATCTCAGCTGGTAACTCACAGTTGATTATCAATAGGCTTACCTGAAAGTCACTTGCAACCTCACATCTGCCTGCCACATGCCTGCCTGCAACCTCCTCCTCTGGAACGTACTAGCCTCTCCTCTTTTGCCAGGAAAATTTGACACTAGTCTTTTATGTATGGCAGACTCTACCCAAAACCATACACGAAGAAATATTCTAAGGACAGTAGTTCCTGGCTTCTCCACAATGCAGAGGAGACTTAGAAGATGGTGGGCATGCACCAAGTTGACAACAATTTCATAGGTCTAGTTATAATTAGCATCCCGTTTTACAGTGGAGGAAACTGAGACATAAAGAGGCTTTTCAATTTGCCCCAAATCACATAACTAGTAAGCGGTAGGGCCAGTATTCAAGACAAGAATCCATGTTTTCGACCATTGCATTAGATTGAGTTCATAAAAGACTTAGTTCATAAAAGACTTAGCTCAGAAAAGCTTGGCAAGATTTCCTCCATTATGTGTTAGCTGTTGTTATTATTTTTTATTATATTATTGGCAATACTATATTTGTTTTTCTTATAATTATTGCAGCTGAGATTGCCCAGCTATTATCTATTATCTACCTTAAGCAACAGCCTTCCTTCAGATATCCCATGTTAACCGCCTCCCAAAGCAACCTAGGTGGATTTTCTTCCCCAAATGAGTGCCACTGCGATTTAGACCAGATTTCTAAATAATTACCAATTCTTGAAAAAAACCAGTGTTCTGAAGCAGCCACAGATGTGTGTGAATGCAAGCACATACACACACACAAACACACATGAGCAAACACACACACAAGTACACATGTGTGCACACACACACATACACATTTTGTGAAAAACAGCAACATAACTGTATTGCAACTGATAATGATGAATTCAAGGAGTTTTGCCCAAGCAATCCCAGCTGGCCAATTACTGCAGGCCGCCTGTATTCACATACTCACCACACAGAAAACATGTCAAAATATACTTGGAAACAACCGTAGGCTGCAGCACACAGAGAGAGGCTGAGCATTGGACTTGCTGGCTTTGGGCTGCCTGGCAGAGCCCAGGACGCATGTACAGTTTCTGATTCCATCCCCAGGTACTGCAGGGAAGGCTCGGTAATTGGAAAATCCTGCCCAAGCAGAAAGTCTGCCTTGTTTAATAAACAGCACCTTCTGAAGAAGTTCAAAAATTACCAGAGGAGAAACACAGGGTTACCATTGGTGTTCTAGAACTGGTTAAAATTATTCTCAGGTTTCAGCTGCATTCCCTCTCTTACAGCTCATTTAACCATGCAATTAGGCATTAAAATAGATACTAAATATTTAAAATTAAACATGCTTCTCATCAACCCAGTGATCAGAATGTTTTATTTTAAATTAAACAGTCATCTGCATCTCTCATCCCTATCCATCTCCAATCATACTTTTAAAAAGGAAGGTAGGAAGGAAGGAAGGGGGGAAGGGAGGAGGGAAGGAAAAATAGAAGGAAGAAGAGAAAGAAACAGAGGATGTTTAGCTTAACTCAGCAATTTCATGATTTCTTTCAGATGGTAGGAGCAAAAATAGTAAGTTGGAAATTTTCAAATGAAAAGGCTATCCAGCAAAGCAAGGGCAAGATCGCGCGGCTAATAGTGTATTTTGTAAATGTAGGGGAGAAACTTATGCATGAATACCAAATTTCCATGATAGGAAGGTGAACAGACTATTTAACGACTGCAAATTCAATGCTGGAAATCACATCACTCTGAGCAGGTATACAGTATTATATTCTGATTGAGAAAGGAATGCCATGAAAATGCACTCGGCAAAAAGGTAGCAGACGAATATTGCATCTTTAATGGGATTTTTGATTCAAATGTGCTGAGCCAAACCATTTAAAATTGCATTTGAATAGTAAACAGATAACATCATCATTTTAAAAAACCTGCACACTTGTGCCAGATCAGCAGAGAACCTGCAAAATAAAGACAGGGAGAAGGAGGTATCAGCTCTGAATAGAAAATAAAATTAGGTATGACTTCTCAGCCATTAGGCCCTCTTCAGGCCTCAAAAAGGTAAAGCAAGGTTAACTCATTCCTTTGTCAGTGCAACTCCAAGAATGTTTCAGAGCTAGCAGTTCTCTCTTCATCAAAGTATCTTTTTCAAAATCATATTTAATTTGGGTGGAGGTTCTTCTTGCTTCTTCCCCCCAAATTGCTTTAGTTTTATTCTTCAATTTGCATTATTGGTGTTTAGTATGTGATATAGTCCCTGGGTGGTCCAAATGGTTAATACACTTGGCTGCTAACAGAAAGGTTGAAGGTACAAGTCTGCCTTGGAGGAAAGGCCTAGTGATCTACTTCTGAAAATTAGCCACTGAAAACCCTATTGGAGCACAGTTCTACTCTGACACACATGGGGTCACCATGGGTTGGAGTTGACTTGATGGCAGCTGGTACTGGTATCATGGAAAAGTGAAGGGAAAAAAATGTCATTAGGAAGTGGCCCTACAGAATTAAAGTACCAGTAATCCAAGTGCTCAGTGTATCTGAGTAAGCCCAAGAAGCCAAAATACCTACCAGCAAAGCCTCAGTTATCTGAATCCTCCTAAATGAATCTTTATGGATGGCCAGGTTTCTGTGTAACTGGAAGTTAATCATTTGTATGGATAGACTTTCTTATCAGCCTCAGTTTTCCAGAAATCTTTTAAAATACAATTTCTCTATACAAAATATATACACCACTGCACTGTTTTTTCTCCACCCCCCCCCCCCTTTGTCTACTTTAATTAGCATTTTTCAGTAGGAATCCATATAGGAGAGGAAGAATTCCATGAGTAAGAGAAAACATGGATGGCTGTGAGCTGCGGAATTCTTCAGATTTTTAGCAGAAGTTTCTGAGCCCAGGGTTTTCTGATCTGCCTACCCCCCTGAGGCAATGCCATTTTTCTCTTTTCTCTGTAGAATATCTCACCAGCTTGCCATCTAAGCTTTTATGCAACCTTTTCTCCTTGAAGTAAGCATCATCATTGAGGGGTTGGAAATTTACATGTGGAAGTTTCTGGTGTATCACACATAGAAGAACCACATGGCTGACCAGAGGCATGGTCCTCAGCTTTCGGGAAAATTATGACTCGCCTAGGAAGTAGGCAGGGATGTAGTGGTGGGTCAGTGGTAGAATTCTCACCTTCCATGCGGGAAACTCAGAGTTCAGGGACGGTACAAACCCTCTGTGCCCTGGAGTTGCTAAGCCAGCAGGTTTGTCAACTTAGAGCTGCTGGAGATCATCTTGCCCCACAGTGGGAAGATCTGGCCTGAGAATGAAGCCATTACAAAGGAAAGCAGAACTGAAAAATAAAGGACAGCTCCTCAGTATTCAATACTTGGATCCTTTTCAAAATGAAATAACTATTCTTTTTTTTTTTTTCCTCAAGCCACTTAAATTGATTTTCTGCCACTAGCAACTAAATGAGTCCTTATATAGTATTTAATTGCCATAGCAGTCAACCCACACTTATTCTATTTAAAGCTGAGAATTGGTTCACTCGGAACACCTACACTTCTAGAACATGGAGCACACGTGGGCAGAAGAAAACCTCTCCAAGTGGTATTGCTTACCTGTTTTTACAGACTCTAAGCCTCAGAATACAGGCTACCAGGTAATGCTGGTTCACAAACTTGTTGAATTCCAGCTAGATTAATCCTTCAGGTACCAAAAAATATTCTTCAGGAGCTGACACCTGGAATCTCAAGAGTTCATCTAGCCCAGTGCACTCCATTCCTGCAGGTTCTGGCCCCAACTGACTCTAGAATCAGAACCTACAGGAGCAGGGCCCAAGAATCTGTGTTGTTAACAAAAGCCCCTTGGTGAGCATACTAGCTCAGCACTAGTCCTCTGATGTAGCCCATCTCTAATTGTCAAATGAACCCCAACAGCTGAACCCTACCCTTGCTTCCATGAGATCAAAAGATACTTCTTCCCAATATCTAACTCCCCACTGTTAGCATATTATTTACATACTTCTTGTTCTGTCCTTAACTATGGTACAAGCTTAATTCACAAGGAAAAACATCACGGACAAATCGAATCAACATACAAGCCTGCATCCATGATCGACTGGCAAATTAGAACAGCCTACCATTTTTGCTGACACTTCTGATTACAATTTTAAAGGTTGGTTATTTAAAATGCCTCATTAGGAAATTTTACTTCTGTAGCGCCACTAGGTGGGTTTGAACCACCAATCTTCAGGTTAGTAGTCAAGCACATACCTTTCGTACCACTCAGGGATTGCTTAGGAGAGTAATAATGATTAAAAAGTTGAGAAATACCAAGACTGGAGAACTCAGGCATATAAAAGGGACAGTCATTTCTTAGCTCCAACTGATTGTGGCCCGGTGAAAATGCAGGACTATGTTTTTCAAGAGAAATGAGAAATCCAGGTGTTTGGATAAAATACTCCAATTTTAAAATGCTGGTTTGTTTTAAAAGACAAGGGCCTTGTGCGGGCCAAACAAAATACATCTCAAGGGGCAGGTGGCCTGCCAACTGACAATTGAAGTCTCCTCAGGGGAAGTTTAAAGGAATTGGTACATCCTTGGAGCATGGTTAAGAGCTTAGCTGCTAACCAAAAGGTCAGTAGTTCGAATCCACCAGCCACTCCTTGGAAACCCTATGAGGCAGTTCTACTCTGTTCTAGGAGGTCTCAATGAGTCACAATCGACTCAGTGGCAACAGGTACGGGTAATCAGTAAAACTGAGAGTCTCACGGTGGTGCAAATAGTTAACGTGCTTGGCTGCTAACCAAAAGACTGAAGAGTCAAGTCCACCCAGAGGCACCTCAGAAGAAAGTCCTAGCAATCTACTTCTGAAAAATCAGCCGTTGAAAACCCTATGGGGCATAGTTCTACTCCGACACACATGGAGTCCCTATGAGTCAGAATCAACTCAGTGGCAACTGGTTTAATCAGTTACATTAGGCAAAGAATGAAAGCATTATCCACGCTGCCCCTTTCTGGAAAATTATTCGTCATTTAATCTGAAAGTGGAACAATTTGCACATTAGTAAATTTAAGAAACATTTTTCTGGGTATTCAACCAAGGTGTCAATAATCTTTGAAAGGGGGTCTTAGTCATTTCAAAGCTATTTTAAAATGAACAAAACTATTATCCCATTGGAAGCATGCTTGTGATACAGTCAGGCTTTGAAGGCTGTGCTTTTCAAAAGACCGAATCTTGTTCCTGCATAAGTAGAGATTTGTTTTTTCTGCTTATCTCAAACCATAGTGAATATTGTCCCTATCTCTAAATGGTCAGATTTCTGCATACCATATCTTAATTCTGACTTAAAAAGATAACTCTCCAGAGTTAGAGACTATGTTTACTGAACTTGTTATACTCACACAATAGGTTGCTAAATATTTGATGATAATCTTCCAGTTCTTTGAATTAATACGAGTGCCAATCTAGACAGCCCATGTCGAACAAAAATTTGATTTTAATTGCATTTCCCATGTTCCCTTCCTCTCACATAAATTCTAAGAATAAAATTAAAGTCAGCTCTAAAAAGTATGTCTTTCCTCCTAGAAATGACATGAAGACATTCGTTTCGCCTTAATCACTTTTCCTTTGAGCCGCATAGGAAGGCTCAGCATGAATTTTTTATGTGTCAGATACACCCCTCCACCTACTCAGACCCTTCCTGCTATTTTCTGCATTTCTCCCCCATCCTCCTTTGATTTTAAATAATCTATTTTCTCCATGGTATTTGGTGTTTGTGTAAAGTAGTTTTACCCCCAGTTAGCTGGGACAATGCTGAGTGTACAGGAATCTAGGTAAACTCAGCAATTCAACAGGCAAAAATGGAAAGAAAGTGTCAAAGTCACTGGTGGATTTCAGGAACGCCCATTAGGCATTTCCCCCTGGGCTTGAGGAAGCCCTGAACAGCCTGGGAAGCATTTTTATTTCCAAGATGGGCAAGGACTTTGTTATTTCCTACGTGCTCACCTAGAGGGGTTAAGTTCGGGAATTAAAGTTTAATGAAGATCCAAGTTTGTAATTCTACACCAGTGCACAATGCTTATAAATACACCACACTGTTACTACCCAGGTATTATAAATAATACATGTAATGTTGATTAAAATTTTGATGCAAATTTCTAAAAACTTTATTAAAGTTGTAAAACCACTGACATGGGTTGTTTACAGTTAGGTGACAACTTAATTAATCAACTGCTGTCTGTCTCTACTGCAATAAAGACTAGAAGCACGTCTTCTCCACTTTATTTTTATCCCTGAAGAATGAGCCCGAAAACATGAAATTATCTCCCTTTCAAAACACCAAATTATCTTTCTTTCAAAACAGTCTGAGTATTAATTGTGAAGCCTGACAGCACATAGTCTTTGCCACACTAATAATTAATCTGGAAAATACAACTTTCTGACGTTTGACTGGTGAAGAACCAAAGTGATAATCAGGGAACATTTATTCATATTCAGTTCAGAAATGATACTTTTTGTCTTAGTGCAGGGCAAATTTTCAAGTTTCAGGTTGCTAAACAATTTAATTCTTTATTGCAGATAAAATTTAAACACAAAGCATCACCAGATGAAAGGAAAAAATTATACATATAAGTATATATTGCATACGGCTTGTTTCTGGATTCTTGTTTAATGAGATTTATCCCTTTTTAAATGAGAAATTCCAGAACAGCATTGAAAATAAATAAGATGATGGCCAACCCAATATTTTAGATATTCAGTCTTCTGTTATTCTATTATTGCCCTTTTTCAGCAGCTCTGTTACAATTCAAATACCTTAGGAATTACAAGTTCTTAAGGGAAACTATTTGTTATTGTTGATGCAGGCTCTCCTTATTCATTCATTCATTCAACAAACAACTCGTACCACCTGCAAGACACTATGGCGGGCACCAGGAGGGTGGCAAGCATCAACCAAACGTAATTCTGGCTGAAAGGAGTTTACCTTCTAGCAAGCAAGACACTACATGGACAAGACTTTGTAGCATAGCAGCTGAGCCAAACACCAAACCAGTGGCTGTCAAGTCCATTTTGACTCGTGGTGATCCCATGTGTTACAGACTAGAACTGCTCCATAGAGTTTCTTGGCTGTAATCTTTACAGAAGCAGATCACCAGGCCTTTCTTCCCAGGTGCCTCTGAGTGGGTTCCATCTGCCAACCTGTCAGTTAGTAGTGGAGCACTTAACTGTCTGTGCCACCCAGGGACTCCTGAGCCAAAAACACCTGGATTCAGACCCCAGCTCCATTTGACCTCTCCAAATCTCAATTTCCTCACCTGTAAAGTCTGAATACTGATATTACTTACATAATAAATGTGTTGTGAGGATTCAGTAAGATAATTCATAAGTTCTTAGCAAATACATAGTAAATTCTCCATAAAAAGTTAATTCCTCTTCCTCTTATAGTGGTGGTGGTGTTGTCCAAAGCAGTAATTGCTAGGTCCTGAGCTCTTAGCATGTAACAGGAAAAGATGGTTTATTATTACCCAGATCTGCATCCTTTCAAATTACCCTCTCCCATGATTATTCTGACAGTCTCTAGGCTCAGCCATATGTAATATCTGCCGCCTCAAACCGTCCTTCAAATCTGACTCATGTTGCTCATCTACAAGCATTAAACACCAGCCCTGGTTAATCATTATGCAAATTAAGCATGTACGTGGAGCACCAAGGAAAGGAGGTGGCCACTAGGTGGTCTCTCTCCTAGCTAGCTTCCTCTTTCACTGTTCTCTCAATTTTAGTACAATGTCTTGTCATTGTCTTTACGTGCCATGTTCTACTTTAATCTGGATTTTTTTTTTAAAGTTTTAATGGGCATGGTGAGTAACCATAGTTGAAAACTTTGGTTTGAAGGTGTCATCAGTTATTACATTTTTTTTTTTTCCATCTTACAGTGTGAGAATTTAGCTTCCCTCATGTGTAAACACAGCTGGCTGGGTCTGGCTAGCATTTAACTCATCAGCTGATTGGTGTAAGGGACATTTAAGACCTTAATTTTATGCAATGGAACACCACTGTTGAGTTGTTTTTCTTAGGGCATTCGTTGGCCTTACTCTGTCCCTGTTAAGCACCCACAAGGGTGCACAACCTATCTCACCTCCAGTATCCTGTTAAATATTTTCCCATGGATATGTGAGCCAGGCTCCTCAGCCTGGAGAGAGAATTGCATTCACTGTTTCTGTGAATTCACAGATGGGCAACTTGGTACAGTCCTCTCGACATTACCCAGTCTAACCCTCCGTTGAAGATCTAAATCTCCTTTCAGTTGCCCTATAAATCTTTCAGCTGCCCCTTCCGTTATGTACTGCTACTGTTACTACCACACTTAGAATGTGCCTCCATTATAGCCCAAATTGATTTGTACTGTCATTACTGGTTTACATGTTTCTACCTTCAGGAGTACCTCTTATCCATCTTTCAGTTCTTAGCAACTGACTCACATACACACAGTCGGTGCTCAATATATTTGAACAAATGAATTAGTAATTTAATTTAAAAAAACCAAACAAAATAACTGAAACTTAGTCAGTGCTTCCACCCAGGGCTCCTAATTAGATTGAGCTCTGACAATTTAATTATCCACAGACAAGTTCTCTTAACAGAATTCCTTCATCACAAAACCTTCTTGACCTGAAATCCCAAGGTTGACCAAGGGTAAATCTCAGAGGGTCAATAAAAAGAGTGCACAGGATAGGCAGTCCTCTTGGAAAACAGGAAACGCAGTCAGGATGTTCTTGGTAATTCATATTTCTAGCATCTACTGCAGTTCATTTTGAAGCCACTAGTTAAATATCGATTTACATTGGATTAACCTCCTCCAGAAACTACCACACATTTCTGCTCCTCTTCGGAGCAAATCTCCTCAACACAATTGTTTTTTCTTGCTATCTCTGTCCATTCTTCACATTGCTATATCCAATAGGCAGTTTTCACTCCTTAGCTTAATGGACATAAAGGCAGCTTGTAGCATAGTTTATTAATCTCTCCTCCATAAGACACTTTCTTCACTCAGCCACATCTGAGTCTTCTTGCCTGGTTTCTCTTCGTCCCTCTAACCTCCAAACATTTGTGTGCCTACAGTTCATTTCTTGAACTTCTTCCCTATCATTAGTCACTGCTTTGGAGATCTCATCCAGTCCCATAACTTTAAATGCCAATTAAATACAAAAGACTCCCAAATGCATATCTCCAATCCAAACTCACCCATCAAAGTCTAGAGTTGTAAATCCAACTGCCTAAATAATACCTCCACCTGGATGCCTAATGGGCAACTCCAATCAAACATATTCAAAACTGAACTTTTATTCTTCCTGTCTCTTGTCATAGAAACTCTTTTCAGTTACTCTGACCGAATTCCTTAGAACCATCCCTGACTCCTGTGTTTCCCTCCCATCTACTCTACCTGCAAATTCTGTTGATTCTACCTTTCAAATACATCCAGAAAGTGACTCCTCCTTGCCACCTCCACCCTAATCCAAGATCCATCATTTTACTACTTGGATCACTATGGAAATTTGTGAAGTAATCTTCCTGCTTCCAACTTTTCTCCCCCTGCAGTCTAGCTTCAACACAGACACAGAGCAATCTTATAAACTAGATGATGTCACTCCTCTTCTCAAACGCTCCACCAGCTCCTATCTCTTCAGAGCAAAAGCTGAGGTTTTTTCAACGACATGTAAGGCCCTGCAGGGTCTGGTTGCCTGGCCTCTGTCCACCTCTCCAGCCTCATCCCCTCCTCACTCACCCTGCTCCAGCCACACAGGCCTCCCTGCTCTTCCTCAAAACACACCAGAGCCTAGAACAGGGGTCTGCCACAGATAGCTACTTTGAAGGAAGGAAGGAAGTGGGGGGAGGGGGAGTTCCGGGAAGAAGGGAGGGAAGAAGGGAAAGAGGTAGGGAGACAGAAGAAGGAAGGGAACAAGGGAGGAAGGAATTAAAAAATGACTTGGCCACAGCATTCAAAAGCAAAGTGGCTGTTTTTAAAATAATATGCTCTTTTATTTTAACAGCCAACAAAAATACTCTTTAGAATATGTCTCAGCAAAATTTGTATTTTGATACTAGCTTTAAGACTAACTTGTAGATTTGTAACCACTCTTACGATTCAGTGTTTTCAGAAAATTAGGTGCCATGGGCAAATGGAATGGACACATTATAGATCTTGAGAATGATTTCAAAAACAATCAAAGCATTTTATATAAAAGGGGAAGAAAACATTCTGAAGGATTACTTAAAGGAGCTCAGGCCTTTATTTCATGGACAAATCAAAATTGCAATGCTGAAGAAATTGATGTTATACCAGAAAAAATGTATATAACTTGGGGAAGAAAAAATAGACTGAGACTAACCGATGACATCAGATAAAAAATTCAGAATAAGTAGCCATAAGCTTGTAATAGACACAGTTGTTCAACACCTCACAGATTGATTTCAAAGGCGTTCTCATTGCGCTGCCTAACTCCCATATCTGGATCTGTGAAAATTCAATTACTGAAATTTTAATATCCTTGATATTGTTTTAAGAAGAAGCATCAAGGCCTCAAAGTCCATAGACTACAGGAGCAAAGTAAATTCAAGATCTGAATAATGAGCTGGGAGATTCTGCAGAGATATGGGACAGAGCGAACAGATCTCTACAGAGAGAGCGAGAAGTGAAAGGCTGATGTCACCACCTGTATGACAAAATGAAAAGTGACTATTCAATATTTGATGTAATTGCTCAGGATGCCACCTGATATGATAAAGCCATACAGTAGCTCCTTTTTATCTGTCTAGTCCACCTAAGTGACTTACCCAGATAACGAAAGCTTATATGATTAAGTGCCAGCTGTGTGTTTAAATACGCCTCAAGTGTACTACCTCCTTGCCTACATTCTTCAACAGAGTTCATTGGATGTAATTGAGCTTATTTCTGATGGCTCAGCTGCTGGCTGAGACACAGTGGGGTGTAGCAATAAAAAACTGGGCTTTAAAGACATACTGACGTGAGAGACTGCTCACTCTTCTACTCCCAAGATGTTTGACATTCAACAAAGTTATTTAAACTCTAAACCTCAATGCCCACATCTGGAAAATAGAGGCTGTCTTAGGGTGTTCTAGAGAACCAGTATATATTATAGATAGATAGACAGGTAGATAGATTTCTGAGGATGGCGCAGGACCGGGCAGTGTTTCGTTCTATCGTACATAGGTCGCTATGAGTAGGCACCAACTCAACGGCACCTAGCAACAACATATATACACACACCCTGGTGGCGTAGTGGTTAAGAGCTCAGCTGCTAACCAAAAGGTCAGCAGTTCGAATCCACCAGCCACTACTTGGCAACGCTATGGGGCAGTTCTACTCTGTCTTATAGGGTCACTATAGCTGAGTCGAAATCAACTTGATGGTAAGAGGTTTGGCTTGTATACATATATATATATATATATATATATATATATATAGACGTGTGTGTGTGTGTGTGTGTTGTGAGTTGCCATCAAGTCGATTCTGATTCATGGTGATACTACATGTGCAGAGTAGAACTGTGCTCCATACGATTTTCAAGGCTGTTACTTTTGAAAGCAGATCGCTAGGTCTGTGCTCTGAGGAGCCTCTGAGTGAGTTCAAACCGCCAAACTTTCAGATAGTAGTCAAGCGCTTAACCATCTGCATCACCCAGAGACTTGCCATATGTGTACGTGTGCATACATATGTATATATATTATGTAAGGAACCCCGGTGGTGCAGTAGTTAAGCACGTGGCTGCTAACCAAAAGGCCAGCAGTTCAAACCCAATAGCTGCTCCGAGGGAGAAAAATGTAGTAATCTGCTTCTATGAAGACTAAAGCCTTAGAAATCCTATGGGGCAGTTCTACTCTGTCTACAGGTCATGTTGAGTCAGAATAGGCATGACAGCACACAACAACAACTTATATAACACACACACACATAGAGAGAGAGAGATTGATTGATTTTAAGGAATTGGCTTATGGGATTGCGGGGGACCAGCAAGTCTAAAATCTGTAGGTCGGACAACAGAGAAGAGAACAGGATTATAACATTTACCATTCTCCTCCACAAATATGTTGCTTAGTTTAAAGGTGCCTTCAAGATTAGGACTCCCTGTTGCTGCAGGCACACACACCCGCAGCCCCTCCCCATTGCCATCATTTTCATTGCCTCTAACTTATGTTACTCAGTCTTGGCCCCAGTGCAAGTCCTAAACCCATGGATCATAGTTTTCACCCCACTTTCAGGAGGGCAACCACCCTACCTCTGTGGTAATTCTACCTTTTTCAAATTCTGCAAACCTCACCTGTGTTGCTGATGCAGCCTTTTGCAAGAACCTGTACCTTGTTCAGTCCTGGCTACTGGCAAATATAAGACCAGAAAGAGGTGTTGGCAACTCTCTGCTGGATTTCTGCCTCATGCAAAACCACTCACACCCACAGTGCTAACGTTCTGCCCAGGTGCCAAGTGCTCTATTTCTAAGAAACCCACCATGGACTCTAAATCTAGGAGGAAAAGGGCCAGGAACTGAGGCAGCATTCTGCAGCCCATGTTTATCTAGCCCATTCTAAGTTATTATCTTTCCTATTCCAGGTCTAGTTTTATTTTGAAAATGAGCCTCTTATCCACTGCCCTCCCTTCCTTATTAATTGCTGAGAATGTCACCTCCAAAAATTTCTTCTTACCCCTGCTTTGACCAAATAATATACCTTCCAGAAATCCTTCCTTGGCACTCAGTATCATTTCAAATTCGAATAAATCGGTGTTGACTTTAAAACCCTCCAGCAATTCATGTCTGCCTACATCAACTCCCACACTTTTCAGTTGCTCTTGTTACATAAACCTTCTCACAGCCCTCTTCCTCCATTACTTGCGATTCTTTCCCTTCCCTCCTTGCTTGCTCCGCCACCTGTATCAACCTCCCATCACTACCTATCAAATTACTTAGTTGAGAGGAAGCAGAAAAGGTTGAGTCAGGTATTTCAGTTCATGTTCTTACCTTATTAATTCCTAACTGTGTGACCTTGGGAAAATCATAATAGTAATGATAACATCAGCAAGCATTTATCAAACACTTTAGGTTTTAATGTATTGTGATGGTTAAGATTGTATGTCAACTTGGCTAGGCCATGATTCTCAGTGTTTTGGCGGTTGTATAATGTTGTGATCACTTCCTTGTTGAAATTTAATATGTGATCATCCCCATGAAGGAATCTGCTGAGTGGTACCAGTAGGGGGCCCAGCCTGGGGCAGCTCACCGCCCCCTCCGCCTTCATCTGCCCTCCACCAGCTACTTCCTTCCTGCTCACCTTGCCAAGGTTTTTGGCTTGTTCCAGACCCAGCAGCTGCCTCTTGTCGTCTCACCTCCAGTTCTTGGGAGTTGAGCTAGCAGCTTACCTGTCGATCTTGGAATTCATCAACCTTCACAGTCTGTGAGCAGGAGCCCTGCTCTCAGACCTGCCGACCTTGGGTTTGCCAGTTTCTGTGGCTGAGTGAATTGGGAGCGGGCTGTACCTGATCCACAGTCTTGGGATGTTCTAGCCTCTACAATCGCGTGAGCTGTTTCCATGATATAAATCTATATATATATAAAGATAGATAGATAGATAGATTTATACACTTTACTGGTTTTACTTCTCTAGAGAACCCAGCCTAAGACATGCATTTACTCCTCACAACAGCTCTCTAAGGTAGATACTACCGTCATCCCCATTATAAAGATGTGAAAAATCACCTACCTTCTCTAAGCCCAAGTTTTCTCATTTAAAAACTGGAGATAATAATACTTCTCAAGGAAGAAAAGAAATAAAAGGCACTGCATAAAGAGTGCTCTCAATTGATATCCATTTCCTTCCTTCCTGGCCTCACTGACAAACCCACATTGTTTACTATTTCCCACAGTTTCTGGCTGTCCCAGGAATCTTCACTCAGTTAGGTAAAAGAAAGAATTGTGTTCCTCTCCAGCAATTAAATATCGTCCCTTCTTTCTCTCCTCCATGATGTAGAAGAACTAAGCACTATTTTATTTTTAAAGGAAACAGAGGTTATATCTGCTGTGTCCCGGAAACATAATGACCTTCAGCTCAGCACTGTGATACTCACAAACAAAAATCAGGACTTTAGGAGAGGTAAGCCATTGCTTACTAAGTGTGTACTGAAGGATTTCCCAAAACAATTCCACTTCCTCTGGAGGGGAAACATCTCTCTCACCTGTTTACTGAAATTCCTTCCCCAGCGGATGAAGTGTTTCATTCTATGAAGCCAGGCTTAAAATACAAATACCTTTGAATGAGTTAGTACTTTGATGTGACTTCAAGATAAACTGTAAGTTACTGGTTTCAGAACTTTTCTCCATAGCAGTGGTTACCAGAGAGGGAAAGATAATCAAGGTACAAAGACAATTGTGTCCACTTAGCTATTCAACCCAGAACCAACACCATTCCTGACCATGCCTAATATATAATATATGCTCAGTAGAGATAAAAAGGCTACAGTAATAATCAAATTGAAAGATACAAGTTTTCATGTATCTTCTGAAAGAAGTTGTGGTTATGTATCATCGAGTCAATTCTGGCTCATAGCGACCCTACATGACAGAATAAAACTGCCCCATAGGATTTCCTAGGCTGTAATCTTTATGGAAGCAGACTGCCAGGATTTTTTATTCCACAGTCTCTGGATGGGTTCGAACCACCAGCCTTTCAGTTAACAGCTGAGCACGTAACAATTGCACCACCAAAGTTCCTTTCTGAGAGAAGAGAAGATTGGTAAACTATCATTACAAGCTACCTGTAGCCACCTTACCTCAGTTAAAAAGATGAACCACCTTCTCATCTTCTTTATTCCCCTGGAATTATTTAATAATTAATGTTCATAGATATATATACTCACAATCCCTTAAAGTCATTGAAATTACCAATATTTCACATATTTCAAGATAGGGCTGGAATTTACCATCCCTAAATAAATCATATTTAGTTGTAAAGATTTTTTTTTCTGTTTGAGGGGAAAAAAAAACAACAAAATAACTATCTAAAATCATTTTCCTGAAATAAATAAGGTAAAAGAATATGCAGTGTTAAAGGCAGGCAGCCTTTAAGATAGACCTACTTCCACACATCCTGGTTTTTACACCCTTACACAATCCCTGAAACCCTCATACAAGCCCCTTCCCTTGAGGGTAAGCTGGACTTATTGACTTGCTTATAATGGATAGAATATGGCAAAAGTAATGAGATATCAAGGAGCAAGGTGACACAACAGTTAAGTGCTCATCTGCTAACTGAAATGTTGGCAGTTCAAACCCATTCAGCAGCTCCATGGAAGAAAGACCTGGCAATCTGTTCCTGTAAAGATTACAACCTAGAAAACTCTATGGGGCAGTTCTACTCTGTCATATGGGGTCGCTATGAGTTGAAATCAATTCAACGGCACCTAACAACAACAACAACGAGATGTCACTTTTGAGATTAAATTATGAAAAGATCGTGACTTCTGTCTTAGGTATTCGCTCTCTTTTGCTCTCTCATTCAGTCGCTCTAAGGAAGCCAGCTGCCATGTTTAGAACTACCCTATAAAGAAGTCCACATAGTTAAGAATTGAGGAAGCTCTCCAACCAACAGCCAGCAAGAAATTGATCTCTCAGTCCAGTAGGTTGCAAGGAACTGAATTCTTCCAACAGCCACGTGAGTGAGCTTGGAAACCAATCCTCCCTGGCTGAGCCTTCAGATGAGACTGTAGCTCCAGCTTACCGCTTGAGTGCAACCACACAAGGCACCTTGAACCAGAGGCACCCATATACGCCATGCCCAGGTTCCTGACCCATAGAAATTGTGAATTAACAACTGTTTGTATTTTAATCCACTAATTTTTTGGGTGATTTGTTACGAAGCAATACATACCTTATTACTGTAGTTGTTAGTTGTGTTGAGTTGGCTCCAACTCATGGTGACCCTACGTACAACATAATGAAACATTTTCTGGTCCTGTGCCATCTTCATGATATTGGTATGTCTGAATCCATGGTTGAGGCCACTGTGCATTTTGAGTGACCTCCAACCTAGGGGGCTCATCTTCCAGTACTATATCAGACAATATTCTGTTGTGATCCATAGGGTTTTCAATGGCTAATTTTTCTTCCTAGTTTGTCTTATTCTGGAACCTCTGCTGAAGTGCATCCCCCAGGGGTGACCCTGCTGGTATTTGAAATACCAGTGGCATAGCTTCTAGCATCATAGCCACATGCAAGCCACCACTGTAGAGCAAACTGACAGGTGAGTGGTGGACATAACTAATAACTAATACAAGTGTCTTTTTTTCTTTTTTTTACTCCTTTTAAAGTCACTAAGAATTTAACTGTGACTTTCATGACCATAAAAATATCTAAGATTTTTAATGGAATTCAAAACATCAGACACGTTATACATTCTTTGTTTTCTGTTACTTTTTCTAATGCTAAAATAAAAACAGGTGTTAAAACATTCTGGCTTCTATAATTCCCAGCTTCCGTTTTCTTTAATCAATGTTAGATTTCAAGTGTTATGTGATAGAGTGGATTTTAAAATACTAGCTTAACTATCTATCTCTCTGTAAGCATGCATAAGTTTTCTTTGGAATCACAGCATGTTAGAGTGCATAGAATCATCTAAACCAGTAGAAATGGAAGCAAACTGAGACTCACAGGGGTTAAATGGCTCTCCTGTGGTCACAGAATTTGTACGTGGCAGACCTCAGACTAAAACACACATTTTCTGACTACCAAATCATTGCTGTTTCCAACTTACTGCTTTGAAAGACCAAGAAATCATGACCAGCTGCAGTAATGTTGTCCATTTTACCCAAATAAGATTGGAACACCATCAGAGAAAAATTAAAATGCCCTACAGCAGCCTAACTCACAGTCTGCATCTCAACAGCAAACAGCTAATTGACTGACCAGTTTATAAACACTCCTGAATCTCACAAGACAATTTTATGGGGCAAGAGCTCTCCCTGGGATTAACTTGCACTTTTCATAGGTTAATTTAAATAGCAGAGAAAATTTAGCTTGAAAGGATAATTACAATATTTCACCTCCTTTTATCTCAGGTTATGTAAATGAAGCTTTAATCTTCTCACAGTTCATATTATATTAATACAGGGAATAAAAATATCTCGACATACTGTGTGCTGTCAATCATGTCAGAAGAATGTGCTCAGCTAATCATGGTGGGTACAAATTGGGCTAAATCCCATAATCATGTGCTATGCATATTATCAACCAGTAAACAGACGGACTTACAGCTTGGCAGAGTTCTCACTTGGATGGTGTCAGCTGTCATTTTTATCAGACTGCAAAGTTTTGGGGTTTTGAGATTTTCTTTTTTTTACATTTCTCCAATATCAAGAGTATTTACTGGATAACTAAGAATAGCCCTGGAGAAGCAAGTTCAGCTTCTGCCCCCTTTTAACCTACAATTTTTGCATCCTGCTGAAGGTGATGAAAGCATTCACCCTGGGTGACAGGACCTCATTCTCTACTTTTCACCTTGGCCCTCGTGGGAGACTGTCATTCACAGTTTTGAACAGTGAAATGTGACGGTTAGAGACATGTAGCACTGGTTGAGTTTAATATACATCAGAAGGAAGCTAACAGATCAGTTGTAACCCCAAGGTATTTTTTAAAAACAACCAAAATACTGTTCTTCACCCATGTAGTGTTAATACAACACAGTGTGTTTAAACTAGAGGTTAGAGAGACAGCGTAACTCAAGTTTTTTTCTGTTATACCTCAAGGTCTAGCTCAAGGTCTAATCCTTCCAGGAAGCTTTCATGATTGTCCCAACAATAAAGAATTACTCCTCTGAGTGCGTGGCTGCAGGACATTACTTGTGTCAATGAAAGGTAGTATATAATAGTGGATAAGAATACAAGTTCTGTGACTAGACTGTCTAGCTTCAAATTCCAACAGCATTCTCACTAGTTATGGTGCTGGAAGCAAGCAATATAACCTCCATAAGTCTCAGTTTCATCTATAAAATAGGGATAGTGTCTGCCTTGTAGATTGTTAGAGATAATCATGCAAATAGATTGAAACTGCATGGGACACTTTGTACCTTAGTTCTTGAGTGCTTACTGTGTGCCACCCAGAAACTTCACCAATGGTATCTCTTAATTCTCATAACAACTCTCTGAGTTAGATACAATTTCATGTTTTACAGAAGGGAAAACCAAGGCTCAGAGAGAGTAAGTAGCAATCCACCCCCTCCCATTCCCCCAAAACACTGTTAATAAGTTGCACTGCTAGTGTCTGAACCCTGGCTGTCTGTGTCCAAAGCTTGCGTGTCCAACCTCTACGAAATATCACCACAGCTCTTGTGTTTCAGGTAAGTCTTCCCTGAATATAGACATAGCTAGTGCCCTCACTAGAGGGCAGTGGTGGTTCAGTGATAGCACTCTCTCCTTCCATGTGGGAGACCCAGGTTCTATTCCCAGCCAATGCTGAACAGGTTTCAATGGAGGGCACAGGACTGGGCAGTGTTTCATTCTGTTGTGCATGGGGTCACCATGAGTCAAAGAGACAGCTAACAACAACAACAAAGCTCCCTTACTGTAATGTTAAGTTTCTCTGGGACAAGATTGTTTCTTTTTCATCTTGGAAATTCCAGCACCTAGAATATCACTTAACACATAATAGTCAATAAATTTTCTTGAAATAAGACGAGTTAGGAAATTTGCAGCCTCCCCTCCTATAGGAAAAACTATTTTTCATTAAGAAAAAAATTCTATTAAAAAAAGAAAGGTCATAAATTTCCTTGAGCAAAGAAAAGTGTTGAAAGATGAACAGACAGAATGATGGGCCCCGAGCTGTCAAAGTGAAAATGAAACTGAGATTCAGCCAGAGGCATCTCTCCTCAAGCACATCAATCAGTATACACGTATTGATTATCTTCTGGCCTCTAAACTACCCTCATGATATCAGTGGCTTCCAAATAGCTGGGTCAAGCTGATTTCAACATTCTGAAGGAACTTTTCAGGTGGACTGTCTCACCCTGAAGATACTGGGGAACCTATCTTTCAAGTTGCCTGTAATAGTTTATAGCTCTGTTACAGGCTGTGCCATTGCACCAAAGTCCCCTCAGAGAAGAAAGTTGTGCTTTTTCATTCCTGCTGAAAAAAAGCAGTTGTAGATGTTGCTCCTCTCAGGAGCTAGACAAATGTCAGAAATGGAGTTAACTCATAAAGTGTGAGGTGATGAGAAGTTTATTTTGTCTTATTTTTCTGTGTTGGTTAAAATGAATTCTTAAAGGTTTAAAGACATTGACAAGAAAGTAAAAACATTTGTGAGAAGAATAAAAGAATCAATGAAAGAATCAACAGCATTGTCCTCCCCAACTCAAACAAGTCTTTGAGTCAACTTTCTCTAACCAGTGGAAGCATATTGCCATGGTGATGCCTTGTGGGACCATAGTAATCCATCCCTGTGGGCATGCAGATAATGTCTTACATCGCTCTATTTCCCTCCTGTCCCAAGTAAAACACAGCATCATGGCACTCAGCCAGAAATTATTTCCTTTTCGAAATTTTCTTAATGAAGAAATGACATACAACTTAGCTCAAGTGAGACTCTTATGAAATGACAAAAACCACGTTATCCTGAATATAGTCTAAATTCATTCAAGAACCTAGAGGGGAAAAGAACACAAGGATTCACTCCAAGGTTTACAGTGAAAATGGTTTACAGCAAAATGTTATTTTCGTCTTGAGGATCAATTTGCTGTTTTTCTTTAAATGTGTTACATAAATGTCCCCCAGACATTAAAGTGGTCATTGTAATAAGTGAGAGTGTATATTTAGACTTTTAAATGTCTTCTCAAAATGGCAGAACATTGACTTTTACTTAGAAAATGATGGCGAATGGTTGAAAATGGTCTAGTAATCTGTGATGGGAATTTTAAACCCAATATTCTATTTTAAGGATCCCACACAACAGTGGACAATAAATGGCTCTAAAGTAATACCAGGAAAACAACAAAGTCATACATAAATATTGCTGAGTACTTTGCAGACCATGTCAGAGGAAGCAATAAGTTTGATTGTGCTGCCAGACTGGATGAGCAGTACACTTGTAGAGAACATTGTATTAGTAAGGCTTGCTTCCGAACATTGTACTTCACACATTGATCTCAAAATCCATATTTTAAAAACAACAAATACAATTTATAACAATAGTCAAGTTAAATGGATATGTGTCTGTATTTTCACAAAGGAGCATTTTTAGAAGCTTCTTAGTCTCAACTTTCATTGATCCTCGGCCACAGCCTTCAAATCCTCTCATGCTCAACACCACCATTATCTACGCACTGCACCTCCAATGGAGCCCTGGTGGCACAGTGGTTAAGAGCTTGGCTGCTAACCAAAAGGTCAGCAGTTTGAATCTACCAGCCAGTCCTTGGAAACCCTATGGGACATTCTACTCTGTCCTGTAGGGTCACTATGAGTCAGAAATGACTCAGTGGCAATGGGTTTGGTTTTGTTTTTTTGTATCTCCAGCGGGGCTGAGGATCTATTCAGTAATAAGCCTTGTTGTGGGCACATTTTTGGAGAGGAACACATTCTTGAAAAAATCTATTTGTTTATTCAACAAATAATCGTTGTGTGTCTGTTACATGTAAGGCAGTTTGAGGAAAAGAGTGTATTTTTCATGCCTCCGTCTGTCCCTCCAACATGGGAACTTTTCCTATAGCACCATCCCCTCTTTTCAGATTCTCACTGGCCACCCCTTACCTCACTGTGGTCACTCATTTTCTCCTCCCTCAAAACATGTTTTCTCGAAGCTCTAATCCCCACTCATTTCTGGCTTTATCTCTAGTACCTATGGCAGGGTGTGGCTAATGGTTATAAAGTTTATTTATTTATTTATTGAAATAGAGTGATGAATACATATTTGTTGATTGAATGAATAAACAAACGAATAAATGACTTCTACTGCGTCTATTCGCTTGGCTGGTAACCCAGAGGTGACTTGGGAAAAAGTCCTGGAGACCTACTCCTGAGAAATCGGCCATTGAAAACCCTATGGAGCACAGTTCTACTCTGGCGCACATGGGGTAACCATGAGTCAGAATCAACTCAAAAGCAACTGGTTGGTTATATGTTCTCAAGATAACTAGCAAGAGTAAGGATCTGTCTTCTTTAAAAAGGAGTCATACATTTGGATGGAGGACCCTGAGGGAGTGGGTAGGAAATCTAGGACCAGACAAAATTATGTTTTTTGCATCACTTTTGGTTTAGCATGGTTTATTTTGTTTTACTTTGGCCATTTTAAATCTTCTCTACTAAAAGATGGATGATGTACCCTGAAAGAGGTGCTATCTCTATAACAAACTTACCTATCATGAATAACATCATGCACTCACTAGACAGGGAAAAATCCATCACTACCATCTTGGCCTTTGCATTTATAGTAATACTTAAAGTGATTATAGTTATTTTATAAACTAAGTCCTAAAGTTAGGCTTGAATATAATTTTTGACCCTTACTCTAACTGAGGTATTTTATGTTCACAATAAAGTTAGCCATTTTCTAAATAAGCAATTGCATCTCATAAAATGGCATACTCCGTCTTTCCTCTGTAGTCCTCACCAGAAAGATGTATGCTGAGCTGCTAGCCAGATTGGCCACCACGGATCACAGAATTGTGGGTGAAGCAGCTCCCAGAATGCAGATAAAATTCTTCAGAGAAATTGCCCTGCAAATTCAGAGCCTTTTTAGTAATCAATTTTCAGAGAACTGAAGTCAATGGATTATCGCTACTAATGCATTTGAAGAAGCTGCACATGACTTGGAGTCAGACAGACATAGTTTTGAATTTTGGTTCTATGTCTTTTCAACTATAAGAAGGAATAATAATTTTCCTAGGCAAGTTGTTTAACCTCCCTAAGCCTTAATTTCCTCAATTATTCAAAAACTTGTATGAGGAGATAAGAGGAAAGTGTCTGGCTCATAGTAAACACACAATAGATGCTGTTGTTGTTAGCTGCCTTTGAGTTGGCCTCCCAATGCATGGAGACCCCATGTACAATGGAACATAACACTGCCAGGTGTTGCACCATCCCCAGGATCAATTGCAGATCAGACCATTGTGATCTATATAATTTTCATAGGTTGATTTATAGAAGTAGATCACAAGGCCTTTCTTCTTAGTCTGTCTTAGTCTGGAAACCCTGCTGAAACCTGTTCAGCATCAGAGCAACACACAAACGTACAATAACAAACAGGTGGTGGCTGTCCATGAAGTGCATTAGCAAGGAATCAAACCTGGGTCTCCTGCATGGAAGGTGAGAATTCTACCACTAAACCACCAATAGATGTTAGCTGCTTGAAAAATGACAGCAGAGGTGGTAGTCTGAAATTGATCTGTCTGTACATAATAAACAATGGCCTGGAAAACAAGGAGAAGAAGGAAAGAGAAGATAACTGTGTCATCGTGGGCTCCTATTATGTGCCAGACACAGCTCCAAGTGCCATTCACGCATGACCTCATAGCAGACATCTCCATTTAACAGATGGGAAAATTAAACTCAAGGAGGTTTTATGTAATTTGCCAAAAGTCATTTAGCTGAGGTGGGGCCAAGATGGTGGAGCAGTCAGATGCTTCTGGTGGACACTCTTACAGCAAAGACCCTAAAAACCAAGTGAATTAATTATATATGGCAATCTGGGAGCCCTGAACATCAAAGGCAGAGTTGAGGAACCGGACTGAGTGGCAGTGGGAAGGAGAGATCGTTCAGAAGCAGCGAGGAGTTGCCAGACTTGACCCAGCAAGCACCTGAGCCCTTCAGACCTGATCAGCTCAGGGGTGAGTGGTGAGGTGGGCAAGCAGTGGTCCTTGGGAGGCGCATTTCCGCACCAGGAGAGACCCAGCACCAGAGAGTCTACATGGCCACCCAGAACCAGTGAGAAGCAGCCCTCAATCGGCAAAAGATAAGTAATTGCATACAGCCTACTGCACAGATCAAAAACACGTCCCTTAGAGAAAAACCTCTGTCCCATTCACCTCCCCACTCCCTGCTCTGCACTGGGTCCCAGCCCATCTCCAGCAATTGCCAAGGCCCCTGGGCCGGAAGTAGGATCTGTCACATGCCTGGAGCCATTCTCCCTGCCTTGGAAAGTGAAAAAATTAACAAAAAGAGGAAAAAATAAACTGCTGGCTCCCCTAAGCCAAAAACCCAGGGTAGGCACAGCTCCTTTACCTAGGCACAGGCATAAGAGATCCATGGACTTTGAGTGCCATTCCCCCGGCATAGACTTGCGTGGGCCCATCTCAGCAGCGTAGGTCCTCATTACTGCAGTACAACAGGATATATATTGAGTGTCTAACTTCAACTCTTTCAACTGTGAAGTGGCAGGTTCTTGACATTTAACACTGCTCTGCCCATTAAACAGGGTCTTCACCTACCCACATCAGAAGCCTGAGGACTGGTGGCTCCACCCATGCCACCTAGCCACCTGTGATAGGGGCCCATGAATAAGAGGTGCCCCCCAGTCCTCACAGCCAGCAGCATTAGGTGCTCATACTCCAGCTGCAAAACCCACCCACCTACATGCTCTAGGGAACAGGGACACGCCTTCCTCCCAGAAACTCAGGGGCAGCCGTCAGCTCCCTGCCTTGCTCAGAGTGTGTCCCCCTACTGCAGCCAGATGCCTGTGCCTACACCAATCACCCATGCCTGTCTAGGACTGTAAGTGACAGCCGACACCACACACTTGGTGGCTGTCTACCTGAGCACCTGAGCTGAATCCATACAGGAGGAGTGGGCAGACCCCTGAGCTCACATACCTAGTAACAGATCAAACCACCTGGTGACAGGACATTAGAGCTTCAAAGGTGCCAATAATCAAATTAGCTCACACGAGCAGCCTACTTTGGCTTATCAAAACAAAACAAGAAGCTAGGACACAGTAAGCAAACATAAAATAAATAAATATAACATTTATGGCTCGGAGACAACAGTCAATATCAAATCATCTAAAGATGCAATGCATGATGGCTTCAGCAAACTCCCAAAATAAAGAATCTAGACATTTTCCAGAGGAGGAAAATTTCTTAGAATTACTGGAGGCAGAATATAAAAGATTAGTATACAGAACTCTTGAAGAAATTAGGAAGGAAATTAGGTAAAACACAGAACACATAATAGAGGAAATTAAAAAAGATTAGAGAAGAGCATACTGACAAATTTAACAGGCTGCAAGAATCCATAGAGAAACAGCAATCAGAAATCCAGAAGATTAATAATAAAATCTCAGAATTAGACAACCCAATAGAAAGTCATAGGAGCAGAATTGAGGCAATGGAAGTCAGAATTAGTGAGATTGAAGATAAAGCACTTGACACCAACTTATCTGAGGAAAACTCAGATAAAATGATTTTAAAAAATGAAGAAACCCTAAGAATTACGTGGGACTCTATCAAGGGGAATAATTTAAGAGTGATTGGAGTACCAGAAGGGGGGGCGGGGGAAAAAACAAAAAATGCAGAGAGAATTCTTGAAAATTTGTTGGCAGAAAACTTCTTTGATATCGTGAAAGATGAGAAGATATCTATCCAAGATGCTCATCGAACCCCACACAAGGTAGATCCCAAAACAAAGTCACCAAGACATATTATAATCAAACTTGCCAAAACCAAACATAGAGAATTTTAGAGCAGCTAGGGATGAACGAAAAGTCATCTACAAAGGAGAATCAATAAGAATAAGCTCAGACTACTCAGCAGAAACCATGCAGGCAAGAAGGCAATGGGATGACATATATAAAGCCTTGCAGGAAAAAAACTGCCAGCCAGGAATTATATATCCAGCAAAACTGTGTCTCAGATATGATGGTGAAATTAGGGGATTTCCAGATAAACAGAAGTTTAGGGAATTTGCAAAAACCAAACCAAAACTACAAGAAATACTAAAAGGAGTCCTCTAGTTAGAAAATCAGTGACATCAGACAACAACCTAAAACTAGAACACGGGACAGAGCAACCAGATATCAACCCAGATAGGGAATTCAAAAAAGTAAATCAAAGCTAAAACACTGAAAATAGGGAAACAGATGTCAATATGTAAAAGACGAAAACATTAAAACAAAAGAGGGCCTTAAAAAATGTAGACATAACAGTATAAGTCAAACAAAGGTCTAATCTCCATAATCTACAAGAAAATCCAGCACCTCTACAACAAAAAGACAAATAATCCTATTAAAAAATGGGCAAAGGAGAGAGTTCCAGCAAAATGGCGCTCTAGGCAGAAGCACCACGCCGTCCCTCCACAGCAAAGATCCGAAAAACTAAGCCGAACAGAGAATACAACAATCCTGAAACCCTAAAACATCAAATGAAGAGATAAAGAACTCAGCCAAGCACCAAATGGAGTGAGAAAACTGACAGAGAACAGAGGCGAGGAGAGATTCATGCAGAGGTCCCCTACCAGCTAACGCAGCGCAGATCCACCATCTTGGACTCCTATCGGAGACCAGCAAACGGGGGTACGAGAAAGCAGCCTCAAGGAGCATCCAGCGGGAGACAAAACAACCAGTAATTTGCAGTGTGCGCTTTCCCACCCCCCACCCCTCTTCAACCCGGCTCCGCCTCGTCTGCTTCCTGTAGCCACTGTCTCTTGACCGGGAAGCGCCGGCTGCTTGGATTCCACACACCCAAGTGGGTGGCTCTCTGGGTGCCATTTGTTCGCTGCTAGTGTTGCTTTTTTTGCTGCTTCTTTTGATTTCTCACTTGCCTCTTGCCACCTCCCCCTCCTTTCACTCAAGTGCCTCGCTACATGCTCCACCTTTGCTTCTTCCTGAGGGGCTGCAGAGCGCCGGCAATTTGTGATATACGCTTTCCCACTCCTACCCTTCTTCACCCACACTCGGGCTCCTCTGCTTCCCGCAGACACAGTCTCTTGTCCAGAAACACCAACCCGCACTAGATGGCTCTCTGAGCACCATTTGTTGGCTGCTGGTGTTGCCATTTTTTTTTTTTTCCTCCTTCTTTGATTTCTTGCTTGAGTCTCGCAACCTCCCCCTCCTTTCACTCAAGTGCCTGGCTCTGTGTGCCGTCTTTGCTTCTTCCTGAGGGGCTGCGGAGCTCCATTTGAATGTGGAGCTGCTTCCCAGTCTGGGCGACCACACTGGTGGGATCCTGGGGCTTTTGTTCATTTGTTTGTTTTGAATTGTTTGTCTGTTTTCTTTTCTTTTTCTTGATTGGGAGTCCTTTCTGCCCAGGTGGAGCTGCGTGGCAAGGAAATCCCCTTCAGCTTCCACAGACGTGCAGAGGGATCCCTGAGAGCATTTCTTTTTTCATTGGTTTTATTTTTTTTCTATTTTTTGGGGGGGCCTTTCTTGTTCTTTTTTTTTTTCTTTTTAATTTGTTTTCTTTTCTTTTCCCTCTTTTTCCTTTTTTGTCTTTCTTCACTGCTCAGTCTCTCATCTCTCTATATCTTCCTTCTCTTTCTGATCCCTGAATACCAGACGCTGTATACCTCTACACCGTCTAGCCAGGCTGTACTGTAACACCTGAGAG